>NW_012130073.1:2250838-2254399 GCF_000143395.1 Atta cephalotes
TGAAACAAGCAGATTTTTAATTTAAAGAATATTATAAACATTGAAAAAGAAATCAGCAAAAAATAACTTGAGTCACTTAAGTATTTCGTTACGAAAATATGTAAGACGCATATAATCGATCTTTACGCAGGAGAGATATGCTGTAGTTCTTTAATCCATCCTGAGCTTGGGCATACTAAGACGATGTTGTAAATGTAGTTCGTGAAATTAGTTCGTGACTTCGTGCAAGGATTAAACAGCATGCCGACGTCATCCAGCACCAATCAGAGAGTTTGACTCGACGAAGCACGATTAAACCGGGTTAATAAGTTGCCTAAGTGCAAATCTCTCCAAACGGCCGAGCGGGCGTGCGTTGTTCGGCTGGGAACTTCTTCCTCGCGAAAGTTTACCTCTGTAACGATCTTGTCCGCTCAACTAATAAATGGACTTCGATCATTCGCGAGTCTACTAATAGAAGTAACTGCTCGTATAATCACATACCTTCTCTTTTTCTCTCTCAAATGTAACTAAACAATATTCTGTCAATGTCTTCTAATCGCTAGATTTATACGCCAAGATTTTATTTCTATAGGAAAAGAATAATTTTGCTTATACTATATATCTAAAAATTTATCTACATATAGTTTGAAAATAATTTTGTTGGATTACGTAGAAATCTCTATGACGAGCAATGATGCAAATAGTTTTAACATTCTAGTAACTAATTAGAACGTAATTATTTTAATGATTTAATTTAACAAAATTAGTATTTAACAAAATTATTTTTAGATCTGTATCTAGCCAAATTTTTAGATATTTAAGCAAAATCCTCTTTTCCGTATGACATGAATTATTGCAGAAATAATTGCGATACGATAAGGATTGTTACTAGATATTCATTTGGATTCAAAATTAAATTATTTATCTATTTACAATTGTATTTGAAATTGTTTATCTCCATTGTTTTAATTAAATTAGTGGCAAATTAAATAGAAGCGGTGGTGACCTATATAGAAATGACTAAAAATTACTTAAATTAGATATAATTTGACATTATAAACTTAATAGTGTAGAGACGTACGTAAACTAATATTGGATGTCAACTCCGCTGTTTCAGCTTTTTAATCATCTCTCGCAGAGGCATTTACCTACCTTTCTCGCGTTTATAAGAATTTTGTCGCGCGACATTCGCTCGATCGACGCCGTTCAAAGTGACAGCGTAATAATTTCCCGACACGCCGGCGAAGGGTTAATCTCACCTGCATCTCGGATCCAAACAAATTACTCCGACCACCCACCGTTCCTCTTCCCCGTACCTTTCGCTTTTCCCGCATTTTCAGAGATTCTTGGTGCGCACCTGCGCGCGACACTTTGTCCCATGTCGTTATTCACCGCGGTCGTCACCCCGCGACCAGCGAACGTTGCGACGCCTCTCGCTGAAATCTCCCGTTAAATTACTGCGAACGGACGTAAATGCGGGAATGGCTTCGTCGCTGGCTCAGCTACTTTACAATTTCAATTAACAGCTTGACGATATACTCTTTTGTATTTTTGTGTCGTCGCGATGTTTTCTTGAAGGATAACCACTATTAAGGTGTCGTATCGCGTCTTCTCGCTCGCTCGCAGTCTCGAGTGTATCGGCAAAATTTACGCGACAATATAACGTGACCGCTGCGGCACGTCCACCGATCGTGAAATTACTTTGTATGTCCGGTAGTAAAACGAGTCTGTGAATACCATCGCGCCAATAACGTGCCAGCTAGCGCAAAATGACCGTGTTGGATCAGGCGCCAAATTAATTCCCCGCATTCGCTATATAGGGGCGCGCAATTGGTTTTTCGGGAATTGCGCGAATGGGCAATTGTTGGGGTTACCGCTGGAGATACTTTGAGAGTCGTAATCCTCAAATAGCTATCAACATCTGGCTTTTATTGTACTTCATTGCGTTATTATTGATTTCAAAGCAACAAACATCTATATTGTTGCTCGATGTATTTTTTTGTAATAAGCATCGGATACTGTAGAAGAATATTATTTGTATATCAATACGGAAAGAATGATTTTGCTAAAGTATCTAAAAAATAATTAAAATAATGATACAGGGTCGTAATGAATATAAATTCAAATTATATTAAGATAATAGATTACTCGAGCTAGCGATAGAAATCAATTTTTAGATACTTCAATCAAATTATTCTTTTCGTAAAATAATATGTATGTAGATAGTTGCGGCTGACACTCTATAGATCAATAAACATCAATATTACAAAAATATTGTTTCGAACTGAGAGATTTATCCAAAATATAAATAATATAAATAATAAAATATAAATACAAATATAAATAATCCGATTATACAAATTTTGATTTTTTTACACGCATACTTGCAGATACAAAAAAATCAAAATTTTTATACGGTCGCAATATTTATGTATTTTTATAAAAGTTGTGATTTCTTTTTATATTTAATTAAGTATGCAAATATGTGCATATAAAGAGAAATCAAAATTGTTACACAATAAAATTATTTGTGATTGTATTTTTAATAAAGATCCGAAAATATTATTTTAAGTACGCTTACTACAAAAAAATTCATCGAGCAGCAATAAAAATATAGAGATATTTAATGTGTTGGAATTAACAATAATTTTTTATATATATTAATGCTTATTGCTCTATACTTAGAGTTATACGCATCATCTACATATTTGATATACACGTTGAGGTTTAGATATATATACTTTTTATATGTCAGTACTTCTATCACATTAATCTTAATTATATGACGACAAGATATGAGATAACAGGACAAGCATTGGCGCGTCGGTCTCCTTTTAAAGTATCAACGTCAGAGGTATCTTTTGAAAGAAAACTGGTTTCAGTCAGGCTGATTAAACGGTGATTTACGCCTGATCATTTTGTTATCGCGTTAACTAGCGGAGCATGCAAGAACAGCGTAGATGCGGGAAGTACTTTCTACTGAGTATGAAGCAACGAGATAAAAAAATTCGAATATCAATGTGCATTAATGCATTAGCGCTCTGTACCCAATATTCAGTTATGTTAGTCCTTTTATCCTTTTTCTGTGATGATTATCATAATAATCTCCGTCAATCGAATCTCAAACAGCTGTGGGACTTTTTTCGCGGCACAAGCTGGTAGAAACTCGCGAAGCTCTTAAACGCCAGAACACTAAGAGTCTTTCTTAAAAAGAAAAGAGGATATGTACGTTTATCTCGCGTTTGAAGATATGTTCTGAGAGCGCACACGTGCAGGATGTTACAAAATCGTATCTTCCATTCTTTGGTCTGTTTTGTAATCAATTTCTTCAAGTCTCTTCTTAATGTTTTCTAGTGATTAAATGCTATAATTTCTTATTGTTCCTCGATCTTTTCAATGTTTAACTCTTAATGTTTAATCCTCGATCTCTTCAATATTTAATAAATAACCACGAAAGATTTCTCTATAAAAGACTCTTCCTTTTATTTACAAAAATCCAATGTGTGTGTGTGTGTGTGTGTGTGTGTGTGTGTGTGTGTGTGTGTGTGTGTGTGTGTGTGTGTGTGTGTGTGTGTGTGTAGT
>NW_012130073.1:2255598-2271958 GCF_000143395.1 Atta cephalotes
ACGTACGTACGTACGTACGTGTGTGTGTGTGTGTGTGTGTGTGTGTGTGTGTGTGTGTGTGTGTGTGTGTGTGTGTGTGTGTGTGTGTATTTAGAATTAAAGCACGCCATTATTTTCTATCTTGACCGATGCAGCTAATATCGTCCGTATCGAATGCTAAAGTTTTTGAATTATAAGACCTGAAGAACAATAATAATACCGTCGCTGTTTTAACATAAAACATAGAAGTATATTTATTTAGAGAGTTTCTCGCGGCCGTTTCGACAAGAGGGCGTACGATTATGAAATGTTTCGTAGATGGTCCTAAAATAGCCAGTCTCGTTACATCAGAGACTGTATGGGCGAAGGAGGTCGTGAACTGTGTTGCAGCGACGCAAATGTCACGGTTCATTGTACGGGTGTATAAGAATGAATGGACGAAGCGGATGAATGGAGGAGGGTCAGCTGAGCGAAAGCACATCCCGTTATGGACTTGCGATTATTATGTAAAAATGTTGAACTGAAATGAATATACAGCCGTTGATTATCGACATAAACGCGGGTTATTTTCTTTTGCTTCGACGCATCTACGTCTTTTATTGACATTTATTGATGAGTTCCACGAAAATGATTAATTACAATCTTTACAAGCGAATTCACGCACTAAATGCGATACAACTAATAAATATCTAAAATATCTAACGAATATTTATAAAAATTATAGATTTTTTTATATGAAAATCTATAAATTTAACGATCATTTTATCTCTGTGTGTGTGTGTGTGTGTGTGTGTGTGTGTGTGTGTGTGTGTGCGCGCGCGTGTGCGTGTGTGTGTATGTGTGTTTATTTTCTATTTGTCATTTAAACATACGTACGGTTTTATTTAAAAGGATGTAAATAAAAGAAACAGTATTTTATATATCTAAATTTTGACCTCCTGAATATATTAAAAAGTTCGTAGCATTTAGGAAACACTTAAAAAATTAAGCACAAACATGGTACTATATTTATCCAAGAATATTTTCATGTTCTTGTTCAATTTTTGAGGATTTCCTAAATGCTACTGTTTAATAATTTTATCATATTCAAAAAGTAAAAAAAACACAATTTTTAAAAAAAACCGATCTTTTTGTAATATTCTCTTTTTACATGCACGCACCGAGCACTTTAATAATATTGTAATAAAATTGTAATAAAAATATTGTAATAAAATTGTGTATTATATAAAGAGTTTGAAGAGATAATAACTATTGAATCGAATTCGAATTTCTTTCAAATCGACTGCTACCAAGAATCCTCAATTGAGATTTTATTTCCATTATAAAGAGTATATAAAAAAAACTTAGTATTATAATTATTATTTTTATTAAAATAGTTAATAATGCATATAAATAGTGTTATATATAATAAAAAATTATTAAAATTATTAAAAATTATTAGGATTATTAAAAGTATAAAGTTAAAGTGAAAAAAATTGTATTTTTAATGAAATAGATATTAAAAGGTTTTTAATAATTTTACAATCATGTGTACAACTTTAACGAGTAAAATTATTTCGACTAAATATCAACTCATACGTATGTATATATTTATTTTATTAATAATTAAATAAGTCTTTTAGTATTAATTGCTATTTTATAGTTTTCTATGAAATAATTTCAATCTAAATTGATATATATCACGCAATATCGGTTCAGAGAATAGGATACATCTTCAGAAGTGATCCACATTAAGATTTGCTTTACGAACATGACCTGGATCTTAGATCGTATTACAGACCATACGAATGTAATTCGGATGATAAATCCTTGACATTGCGGCGGATCTGATGGTACATCCTCCAAATTGATGCGGGCGGTATCAGCCACGCTAACGTTCACATATACATCTCCTCATCGTCGAAGTTTGCATAGATGCGATTAATATATTCGAACATCGTATATTTCATCTTGTATATTTATTATAGTATTTTTTTACTATATCGTTTTATTACTATATCATTTTTATTACTATATCGTTTACTATAATGTTTAAAATAAAGAAAAATTAGAAATTATCTCTTGCGTGGCTTTGAAATTCCTTAATTATTGTGGCAATTAATCCTACAGTAAACTCGGATATAATTGAGAGGATTTCGCAATCTATTTCTCTGTTTGCACACTCATGAAATTTGCTTCGCAAGAATTCTGCGCAATAGTCTTTCGTAATTTTTTCCTCGTTATTTCCATCGGGCAAACACTAATTCTTTGAAACCATCGAACCACATTCCAGTAAGTTCCAGCACAGATTTGCAATCGTTCTCAAACGTAATCTTATTATACCATTGGCTTATTCTCAACGCGTTTATTTCATAGTACGGCTATCTCTGAAATTAGCATTTAGTACCACCAAGCAGTTACCCGATCCTTGCACAAAATAAACGTTCGTTGCGAATGTGGAGGAGGATTGTGGATTCGCATTGAAATAGGGATGGCTCTATACTTATTTCAAGGACTGGTTGCATCAAGTTTCGATGCTGACGGCGACGTTTTTCAAGAGGATTCACGGCGGTAGAGCCGGTTGACTGCCGGGCCGTGAGATGGCGACGCACTGACCGGCGCCGGGCGTCGTACCGGCGGCAGTCTCGGGGACGACGCCGTCGCCGCCACGTGGGGAGCGAATTTGAATCAGCCGCCACCGGTCCCGGCCTGTTGTTCCATCGTGTCGGCGCGATCGTTCGCACTGGTGCTCACTCGCGATCCTTCTCGCGCTTTGTCGCATGGAATTCCATGATCTGCCGCGCGACTCCGAGAGTCCAAGGTAAGAACGATTGGCAAACCGAAAAAGGAAAAGACGAAGGAAAGATATTTGACGATTAACAAAAAAACAGAAAGAAAGAGGGAACCATTGACGCCAGTTTAAAACGATCCCAAAGAGTGGATCGCGTGAGAACTCCGCAAGGAGAAGAACACGCGAGAGATAAAAGCGGATATCGTCATCTCGATGATTCAAAAAAAGAAGTCTCTTCGGATTATCCTCGGTGCATAACAAATCAGCGACAAGTGTCGCAATAATAATTGCCGAGCCCGAGAGAGAGCAGGTATCACTCGCGCAGGTCATTGTTCTCCGTCACCAAGTATCGACACGTCGAGAGAGAAGAAAGGAACTCGAAGTGATTGCCACGAGAGAACGAGTAAACGGAGAGGATTGGAGAAACAGTCAAGCAGTCATCCGTAACGGATATAGACGCGTACCAGCGCGGAATTCACAATCGACCGCGAGTGTCAACACGATATACCGGCGTCATCGTGCATCACCGCCACGTGACGCTCCGGCTCTGTCATCGGTTCTCGGAGTAACAATTTCCTCTTGAGCCACGTGACGACATCGGTCGATCTAGGACAGCCGGCGATTGCCTGGACGTAATCATACGGGTGAGTCGTGATCACGGTGAAGCAACGTGGGAAAACAGAAGTACGTAACACGAACGTCCCATCTTCGATGAAATCAGCAACGTAATCCAGTTTTAAGTCGATACGTCGCTCCGAGCAGTGATTAGCGTCGCGACGTGCACTACGAGGCGTCGAAGCGGTGACGGGGACGTTGTCGTAGAGAGCGGCAACGGAGGCGGCAGAGGAGAAGAGCAGTCAGCAGCGGGAGAGGGAGAAAAATCAAGAAGGAAGTAGCAAGTGTCACGAAGAGACCCTTGTCAGTGAGTGGTGGACCGTGGTGCGGATCGTGGGGGCATCGTGCGCATGTGACAAGGATCTTGGCTCAGAGATAGAGAGAAAAGAGTGAAAGGGAAAGAGAGACGCAGGACGACGGGGGGGTGGCAAGCACGCGCAGCGAGAGCTCGCGCTCGATACGGGCACGCGCGCGAATTCGACACGATCGCCACTTCCGATCGCGCCGGCCGGCTTGGTACGGAAGAGGGCTGTGACCTTGCGACCCGACCTTGGAAATTGGCGCCACCGTCGATCGCGTCATTTTATTCTAGAGCGCGACTCGCATTTTTCGCCGATAATTCGCGAAAACTTTAACTCGGCTGTCGCGAGTGTTTGGAAAGAAGAGGAATACATTTAATTGGCCTCTTTGCGATCGCTAATCGGGAAAGTTTTCAACCGATTCCTTCGATTTCCGGAGACCAGGAGAGATCGCTAACGACTGCTACTACAATCTGTACGCCGATGGAATGACTCAATATGCCGCTTAGGTGAGTGAAAACTATGAACGCAAACGGGCCGGTTTCACGCGAGATAGCTGAGTAGCCTAGCTGAGGGTGATAATTAAGCGGAAGGTGAATTAAACGAGAAACGAGAGCTACAGGTAGGCCGTGCTCGCCTGAGAAGTGGAAACGCTACTTTAGTGATCTCCGGTCTCAAGCCTTTGATGCTCGATAACTCGAGAGATCTTCTATTAGGGTTGAAAGAGTTGACCAGTGTCATGTAAAGTTTCAACGAATTCACGCGTAGTCGATGCGGACGTCGATTATGCGTGAATTCGTTGAATCGGTCGTAAAATTAACGAAAATTTGTTCGATTGATTTGAATGTCTGAAAATAATTAGATTAAAGAGACGAGACTGTCACATCCAAAACAAGCTCACGGTTTTTATTAAAATTTTTATTAAAATAATAATTAACAAAATTATACAGCTCCGCATTTTTTATGTTAAAATGACGATAAATAACGTCAGCTTGCTAGGAAATGCACATGCATGGTTGTATTATATTGTTAGTTATTAATTCAATAAAACGCAATTTGTAAACTACTTCCTACGTGTGCGACATCACATCTTATCGCATTTAATTCGATAGTTAATGATACATAGAAAAGATGGTTTTGCTGAGATGTATCTAGCTAAAAATTTAGCTAGGCCACAAATCTAAATAATAAAAGAATTCTAATCTAAAAAAAAAATGGTGTTAGATTAGTAAATAATTCCTACTAATTACTTTGATGATCTAACAAAATTATCTTCAAATCTGCTAAAATTATCTGCAAATTACCTACTTCAAATTCTTACTTACTTTAGCAAAATCATTCTTTCCGTGCATGAACCTATAATATCATTGTAAGATACTCGTTCAAGTGATAGAACTATCATGAACTCTGCGATTAAATTTTCATGGTTGAGAGTTCGCGCTCACATTTCGAAAGACGGCGTTCATCATACACTACAGTAGCTACAAAATGGACTTTACTGCACTTTTATTGCCTGTAATCCGCTTGCTGTACACCTGCGCTCGCAGTGTATTCGCGCGTAGAAGTGTCGCGCTTCAAATCTGCCCCGATCGCGAGCGTGCACGAGACACCGAGAGAGATGAGCAAATCCTCTTTCACCGTGCCGGCACACAGAGATTGTTGCGTAGAACCTGTTACACACTCAACGTATAATCCTTAATTCGACGATTTATTACTTCCACACAGAGAGAGCAGCGAGAACCGAATTTATTCCCTTGTTTCTCCGGTTAAAACCCTTCTCTTGCAAAAATTCACAATATAAATTGTAATTGTTATTGCACTATTTACAAATGTGTCATATAATTATGTACCCCATAAACATGTATTATATCAGCTTAACCACGCATTTACTATCTTTATATCTTAGCTCTCTCTGGAGTTTTAAACTTTCCTCAATTTTTCTCCCTCACCCCCTTTCTGTAAAAATTTATAAATTGTTACATTATTACAATTCTACTATTTACATACAAACATACACATAATTATGCATACGATAAACATGTATTATAAATCTAGCATAACAATATGTTCATGATCTTTATATTTGTTGATCTTAACTGGAGATTTTTAACCCCCCCTCCCCTCCCCTCTCCCCTTCCCCCTCTCTTTCTTTCGGCGCTTTATAAGATGCAACCCTGAAACACGTAATAAATAACGATATCTATATCTATCTCTCTATTTCCTTTCTTGTAAAAATTTATAAATTGTTATTTTACTACTTACTTACTGTTTACAAATGTATCATACAATAAAACATATTATACGATAATTATGCATACGATAAAACATATTATAAAAACATCCAGCTTAATCATATTCACTATTTTTATATCGGTTTAACTGATTAATTAATCAAATTTAAAACTTTCTTCTTATTCTTATTTTCTTCTGTTTATTTTTTTTTGCCTCTATCTCCCTTCTTGTAAAATTTATAATATAAATTGTTATTAATCTATTATTTATTTTATTGCACTTTATTATAATTATGTAAGTAGATATTACAAGCAGCTTAGCCGCGCATTCATTATTTTTATATCGGTCAATCTAGACTTACAGAGTTTTAAATACGAAACTAGACCGAGGATTATCTGGAAATTAAAAAGGAGACGACGTATACTGAAATCAAAAGGCAGGCATTCATGATTTATCGCGTGCGAGAAATAATCTTGGAAGGTAGTTTCGCTATATATCGTGAAAACACGTAAATTCGCTTAAGATCATTCGAAAAACAAGATCTAAGAGCGTCTATGTGCCGTCGAGGAAGTCATTTACGTGCAATAAAGTAAATTAAGCATAGATATTTTCACGGGCTTTTAGTAAGCGTAAGAGATGTCTGTGCCGTTGTCTATATTCTGACATATATACTCCAAGTATAGCTATTATTTACGATCGCAACGAATGCAGCTGCACCCAGTGACAGACACTTTCGGGACGACAAACCGCTCGACGTCGTCATTGTCACCTGTAAAATTTCGTGCGAGCCTGGGCTTCTCGTTCGACGGCGGCGGCGGTAAATTTCTAAACATCCGGCAGCCACACGCATCGGGAAATATTTCACGAAATAATAGTACGTTTTGCCAAGAACACGAGTATAGTAGAAATTTGCCTTTTCGGCATACGTAACGTAATTTAAAGTTTTAATGGGATCATACATCTCATAGCTGTATGGCACTGCCGCGCGTGTGCTCTGAAAACGTACCGTTCCATAATTACGTAATTTCAACGTTGTAATAACGAACTTGCATAATTTTATAATTTTGCTACATACATAACAAAGTATTATGGATTATTCTAGCACTAATCTCGAAGGTATTCGGTTACATGTCATATTGCGACGTCATCTTAGTGTAAATTTTATCAAAGCCTGATTTAACATAAAATCCGCGATTAACTTGATCATCTTTGGATCACACTCTTAATCCTAGCTATGGTACGTAAATTTGATGTGCAAATAAGCGAGGTCATTGAGCGTTGAGCTATGCTTCAGTGGTCGTCTAATCTGCTATGTTAATAGTTAGAATAAACGGAGATAAGCTTTTAAAAATTCAGTCTATTATATATCAATTTGAATCTCCTGGTTAGTCTTAATAACAGAGAGCATGATAAGTGATTTCGAATTTTAAGCAGATTTGTGTTATTTATAATATAATATATGATTGAATAGTCAGTAAATAATTATATATTTTTACTGTTATTTATACCAGAGGGTAGGTTCTGTTACAAAACTTTTATGATAATGAGATACTTCCGTGAATGTACAAAATACAGATTCTTTTTATCGCAAAAGAGTAATTTTTTTTACAAAAAATATATCTGTACTACGCTTAAACTGAAAATTCTGTTGTCTAAATTTTACCTTTTCTATCATATAACACAACTTGTTAACACAGCGTGGAGAATAAATATGTACAAAACAAGAAGTTTCCATTCAATAAAGTACAGACTCAGACATAATGAACAAAACAAGGAAAATGGAATTAAATATGAGGAGTTAAGAAAAAGTTAAATTAGGATGAAAAATCATATTATTTGCCTCTGAATTTATTCCTAATAATCTTAATTTGCTCTAAAAGCGTACTTAATTATTTCACGATCAATGAAAAAAAACATATTTTTGAAATTATACTCTTTTTTTCTCATTTCGACATTCACCGATTCAGTTAAGAGTGGCCTATTTTCTCGGATATATTTACATATGCATTATGTAATAACAATATTGTTTTACTCAATAGCGTTTTAAGCATCGTTCTTGCGTCAAGCTAAAGGCCTAATAAAGCCGTAATTATACTACAGGTTATTGATTGACAGTTCTATTTTAGCCAATTACGATGCACCTAATACGGATTAACTGCAACGTAATTGGCTAAAATAGAACCGTTAACCGAGAACCGTAACCAGCCGTAATGTGATTACGGCTTAACAAAGTCTGGCACAAGATGACAAATTTTTTTATTGGACCGTCGTTTTCAACTTCAATAAAAATGAGTAAGATAATTTGAGTCGGAATGAAATAGCACTTCTAAAAAAAAACAGTGTACACATCTTTCTTTTTCACCCTTGTTTTGACGTAATCGTTCGTGGTCAGAATTTGATATAAAGTCTCGTCAGACTAGACGATTTTACCGGTTTCAGCCTGCGCGGTTTGCGGACGACCGGCATAAATTCAACGGAATGCTCTTCTCTTGTACTTTCGTGCATGGTCTGTTTCTTGACGGAGAAAAAAAGGATCATCGCCATGTGTGATAATCCGCACGAAGTGCATTTACGAGTGACAGGATAGTATGGTATTGCATTCAGTGCACGTGTGGTTATACGAGTTTTAACACATAAAACCAACCGCCGCGTCGATGCACACATGGGACATGGGACGTGCGTCCCGTAACTCGTATACGACACATGGAATTTTGCGTTGCTCAATTCCGTTGTTGTTCGATGCCAAAAGAACGTGCGAGACTTTTCATCCGTATTGTTCTGCCGCATCCAGGAATCTCCGAAAAAAATTGCAAAATCGTATCAATGGTGTCAGACGATGAAAATAATATTTGTGGATTTTGCATAAAATTTTCCGAATATTTCCACTCGTTCAGATTGTTGGTTACATTTTAATGGTGCTTAATGATCATTGAAACGAACGTGTGTAAACGTACGTTTAACAACACGCGTGATTAATTCATTACCACCGCGTATTAATTGTAACATTAATATGCGGTATATATTATAAAAACAGCGACCTATATAATTTGTATGAACAGTACGCGCATTGAAAATTTCCCTGAAGATCGAATAATATTCGATACATATTCCCTTGTCGAGTAAAATACTATATATGTTCAACTGTAAATTAAAAATTAACATCGTAAATTCTTAATTTAAGTGAAAGAATCTGAAAAGAAATAAATTATGTACTAATAATAATTAAAAAAAATGCTAATATACAAAGTCATAAAAAGAAGGATGTTCGGGAGTGTATCTAATTTTATTATCTAAATATCGAAGCTAATAAATGTTTCGATCGTAAATTTTTAACAACATTTACATTTCATTTCCCCATCACGCCGAATATCGAAATTCTACACCGAAAGAAAAGATTGGCTGCTGCAACAAATTAGATAGTAAAATGTGGCATAACATTTTTAATTTGTTGCAGCAGCCAATTTTTGATTGCGTTAGAAATGTCAGTTTAGGATTTCGATATGCTATATATAATCAAAAATTGACTGCTACGACCAATTAAAAATGCTATGCTATATTCAGTCAATCTTTTTTTCAGTGTAATATCATATTTTTACTTAGCATACATATAATTTCAGAAATTCTTCCAGGAGAAATATATTAATAATGATAGATATTACATCGTTCATTACATGCGCGAAAGCGTTGTAGATATGCCGATGAAATTAAATACATTTGTGTGCAAGGAAAGTTTGCTCGATCGTTCTCCAGACGTCCATAAATCTTTCCTAGAATTCACATCTTAACGAGAATAGCTTCCGATGAAATACGGATCGCGGGACAAGGTCTGTCGTACAACGGAAATAGCGTCATCTCTCGTCATCCAAGATTGGAATTACCTTGAAAGCCGGCGATATCCGCTCGCGAGCACGAAAGTAGAAATTAATATTTGCTACGACCATTGTATTCATCTTGCTGTTTCTCCCCGCGAGGGCTCACCGCTTCTGCTTCATGTGATAAGCAACAAATTACTTTTCCTTGACGACATAAACCCGTAGGTCGAGAAAGAAAGATGCAAGGCGAAATAAACGTCGAGTGCAAAATGCACGGTGAAATAAACGTGATGCCAGGTCAAAAGGCAACGGGGAAGGTATGTCTGCCTGCATTGGCAGAAATTGTCGCTTTCGTCGTAACGTCGATACATAGAGAATCACTTTACGGCAAATGTTACGCCATAAGGAAATCATCCATCTCTTCATGTGAATTCTCTTTAACAATTATTAGTTATATTATTACATTTATATATATGTACAATATTTAAAGTAAAATATTCTCTATCTTTAAAGTAAAAAAAATATTTTTTGAATATAATTATTTGCAGATTTAACGATTGTAAGAAAACATCTCTTTAATTTTAATAATCTTGCATGACACTTACAGTATTATTACAATATTTTAACTTTGAATATATTTTAAATACAAGATCTTAAGTAAAAAAAATATAATTTTTACATAACATTTTTACATTTGCAGTTATTATTTTAACGATGAGATATTCGTTGAAAGAAAATGGTATTTTCGTAGATTTAAATTTGCAAAATACAATCGCGAAATATTTTCGATAGTATGAGATTTGTTCGAGGATCTTCTTGTAAATATAAGACATAGTAAAAAATACAGGATCATTTCGAAAAATCAATTCCTAATACATAAGAAAGAAAAATTCATGGCAGAATGGCTCAAAGAGATTCAAGTATCGTTTTCAGAGGATTGATCCTGCGTCATAAGGACGACAAAGCGTCGCCGATTTCCATATCCAGAAACGAGTTTCACGGCAAAGATTTGTTACTAATGGAATTGCGCCCGTGCATGAGCCTCTCTACGTGGGAGTTTAGATTAAGCAATTCAGATGCGAGAGCGCCGACTCTTGATTCTGGCGCTCCGTGTGTACATACTGCTACCATAAATTGCGAAAAATTATGTCCCTCGTATAATTCGCTGTTCGCACGACACCAAGGAATTCCCCTTCTCATTAAGCTCTGCTATTTCACAGCAGACAAAAAAAACTTCTGTGCGAGTTAATTTCGCGATATGTTGTTTTTCAGGACATTCGCGAGAATAATCAAATAGAACAACAGATCTATAACATCATCGTGAAAATGAATCGTGACTGATCTAAAAGTGACTTTTATTCTGGAAGTAGTTACTTCATTTTTTTACATAAACGATTACCTACAGTGATTTTACACTCCAATTAACATCACTATTATTACAACATATTACATATTGGGTTGTCCGGAAAGTTCGTGTCGATTTTGAAGGAAAATTCATTTGAAGGAAAAGGAAAATGAAACGCAGAAGATTAAAATTTTTAATTTCATTTATTAAATTTAAATTTTCTTTTGCGGCACGAACTTTCCGGACAACCCAATATATTATTAATTGTTTCCTAATTTATTGGCATTTGAGAAAAATTATGGATATAAATTTTTTCATAATTTTATAGAAAAAAAAGTAAATGGAAACAAACATTAAATGGAAGGTTAAATTTATTATGACAGTAATTCTAAAAAATGAAGATTTTAAATGAGAAACAGAATCCTATTTGTAGTCAAAAAGAATCTTAATACTCAATAATATTCATATGCAAATTTGCAAATATATTTTTTAGTTAAAAAAACGCACTGATGCGCACTGATTCGATTTGTCGAATTTAAAACGTAATCATAAATTACAGCTAGAAATAACATCACAAATTACATTAATCGTCAATTTAATAATGTTGATAAATATCTTAAGACGCCGCAAAGAATTTATTAAACATTTTAATTAATAAAATATTTTTTAATAGTAGGTTTTTCCGATGAAATTACATATTTAAAAGTTCGTTAACTAAAAATTATAGTTATTAAAAAGGAAAGAAAATATGTCTTTAAAGAGAAAGAAAACAATATACCAATTTACAACAATTCACATGTTTTCGTTGCTGATAAAAATATCCCAAATTATTTCCGAATTAATCAGTTTGAAGCCATTTTGATGCCATTTAGATGTCATAATGACTTCTTTTGCCTTTATTACAAGTGTCGATTGTGTTTCACTGTTTCGCGAAGGTGGATCTTTTTTAACAATTAATAATACATTTCTTCTTCGAAAAAGATATTTGTTCATCCAGAAACGAAAGATACTTAAAAAACATGATATCGCTTAATAACGAATTACTATTCTTAGCGCGAAGAATAAATTGTGGATTTATAGAAAATATTATTATTGCTTGCGATATAACTCTGGCTCCCGCGAGTTTAGTTTTTATTTAAATACGATGATTAATGATATCGAAGTAAGAATAATGACGTTGTCACCTGTTCTTTCGACAAAATAAATGTTGGATGCCGGCAGATTTTTGCCATTCATTCAAGGCAGATGCATATATTTATTACAATGCGAATAAAAGAAACATACTTGCAATAAATTATACGAAATAGACGTTGATAAATGTTCTTATAAAAATATATGAAAGTTAAAAAATAAATAAAATCATATTTTTATAATAAAAACATCTCATCTACATATGTCTAATATATTTTATCTACATATGTATAATAATAGCGAATTCTGGAATATAAATTGTTTAATATCTTTACTTTTACTACTTCCATTTAAAAAATGTATGTATTTTATATAGCATAAGTTTAGGATACGGAAAAGAGATAAAATCATTATGCTCCTAGAGATAAATTTGTTCGTGTTTGCGTTCGAGAATAAATTATTCGCAATTACAGGACATTTTTACGCGAGATACGGTAATTTCATGTCGCATATATATATCGATATTTCAAGTGCGTGCCGTGACGGTTGTTATTTCTGACATTATTTGGAGTGTCGTGTTTCAGGCACACCAACGAGATTGAAAATGCGGTCAGAATTTGCAGCCGCAGCGCTTTGCAACGGACGTTACATTTTAAAGGGAATTTATCGTAGTTTAATTTCGCGTGTGAAAGCGCGGCGACGAAGGACGGCTCTGAAATGAGAATGAATCTTTAAAAGTATCTTCATTGGGCACGCGGAGAGAGAATTTATTCCGACTACTTTGTAAAATTGCCACCGTCACGAGTAAATTCCCTCATTTTACTGACGAATGTTTCTTCCGCCGCACTTTCGGTTGCGAGCATATAATCTATTTACCACAACTTTTAACTTCTACGGAGAATGCCGCGCAATACTATTAAGGTATTTCGCACAAAATTAAAAGTTTATGCAACAAATAGCGAATTCATGTCTTGTTTTCCTATGAAAAGTATAATTTGTGACTTTATTAGCTTATAAAGCTGCGTGACATTAAATATATATCAAGTGATTTTTGCAAGAACAATCTTTATACATAAGTCGGATATAACTTTCTTATTAATTTGTCAATTAATATTAGCGAATTAATTAAATTTTATTGCTCGGCAAGAAAACAATTTCAATGTGATTCAACCATTGTGATAACTAATCTGCATAATATTGTATTATTGCATCAAATTGATCAAATTCATACTTGAGCTGCTTATCTGATTAAAGAATCGAATTATTGAGAATGCGTTCTCTTCTATGAAGAAGAAAAGAAATATGAAGTCGATAGAAGAACAAGTAATTATTGAGGGATCATTAAACTTTGCCGTAAGATTCTTTTCTCTAGTAGTTCGGTTTACCTTTAGCAGTACTGATAACAAGATGATGAGACTGTGTACGTGTCTAATTGGAAAATATTGCTGTACGTGGAAAGTTTCGTTTAACGCGCGGCAGACATTAACAAGAAAGTTTCACGCCACGTTACTTTTTCCGGGAAACAAGCTGGAAAAACTTTTGCGGCACGTGAGACACATCAGAGAGTTTTCGCGGTTCTTTAAACATCGCACTGATATTTGAGAAAATATTTATAAAATATTCGAGAATATGGAAAACTGTGGAATAAAACTTTGATCCATTTTTTGACCATAACAAAGAAGGTGTCACATTCGCAAAAATGAAACACGCGAGATAGAGTTCTTGCAAATTTTATTTAATATGACCGAATGCGTTCCACCTTGCACAGCTCGTCGTTGTATCATGAGCCACGATTTCTACGTGATGTGGATAAGGATCGAATTTATGGTCATCCTTTGAGGGATAATACTGCCTTGAGTGACTTGTTTCATTGCCGAGACAATAGAGCAAGACGTATCGTCTCGGTGAAGCATAAATCTGGTTTATCGCGGTACTCGATCGTGGGCCACCGTGGTGCACGAAGTTTGACGTGAATTTCGATATGGAAGAGCTGGCTAGAGTTCCAAGGTATTCTCAAAATTCACAACTCGCATTTGTCAAATAAATCCTTATCATTTTCACTATGATTAGACGCTGTTTAAATTAATTAATTGTTTATATAATAGACTTTTCTAATAAATTATTTATTATATATTTTTGTAATACATACGCAATAAAAAATATTTTGCATTTATTATATTAAAAATTATATTTTCACTCAAATTCTTGTTGTGAAATTTTATATTAAATTATGTTATTTAAATATTTTATGTTAAATTGGATATTCAATATTTTTTAATGTCAAAATAACAATTTATGAATAAGTGAATAAATAAACAAGTTAAATAATGTTTTAAAATAAATTCTAAAATAAATAAATTAAATACCTGTAAATTCTACTGAAAAAATATGCTTCCACAATTTGTTTACAAATTATGTCAATGTCAGATATTTAATTTTAATTTTTTTTACATAATATTTGTGTTATTTTCTAACATCATTTTGTGTTACATTAACACAAATATTTGAGTGATGACCGTTCCAGGCGTAAAATAAATTTAACACAAATTTTCCAACTGTGTATAGATTAATATTAAATAAAAATTTTATAATGATATAAAAAATAAGTTGTGAGACATTATATCTCTCTTTCTTTCTTTAAAATTTTTACATTAATATCTAATATCACGCAGAAAATATGATTTTGTTGAAGTATTTAAAAATTTAGATACAAATTTAAAAATAATTTTGTTAGAATCATTAAAATAATGTGTAAGATATTCAAATTGCTTATTAGAATATACACATTTTATTCATTTTATTCCTATATAATTATTTTAATAATCCAAAACTATTTTCAGGTTTTTCATATTTATTTAAATTTTTAAATACTTCAGTAAAATCGTTCTTTTCGTGTGTACGTTCTTTTTCATACACTTTCATATAGATCATTGTGTTATTGCAATTACGGATGGACAGAAGAATGGCGGAACGAAAGATTCTTTCCATTAGCTTCGCTTCACTTCCATTAGTTTTGTTCCTTTTTCATTCGAGCGTTGAATTCACATTTGAAAATTAGAGAATTCCGGAAGCAAAGAATTTGTATGTATTAGCGACATGTCACCGCGATAGGATTGCCTCACGTATTCTCTCTAGAGGACCTGAATATGGCGAGGATACAGAGAAAGCCCCGAGTTAGTACTTGGCAGCCTTCCACCACACATTGTGACATGTTTCTCTGCGGGTCTCCGAAATCCGAGGCAAGAATTCCGATTGACGTAACACATCTCATAACGCTGATCTTTTCTCACTATGTGACAATGCGTATATTATAAGAATTTTATAATGCTTGTAAAATAGTCCGAAAGTTAAAATAAATATATGTGCCGAAAACAATTTATGAGATAATGAATTTAACATTATAGTAAAGTTGACAGAGTTAATCGGTTAATTAATATAAAATGATATAATCGGTTATTAATATAAAATGATATAAAAATTGCAATTATTGATTTTTATTAATTTTTTTGTAATTTTTTTGGAATTGATCATTTGTGAAGTAGAAAATGATTATGGCAATAAATTAGAAGAGAAACAAATTGATATTAAAATTTAAAAAATTGTTTATATGATTGAAAAAGTTGAAATAAATTAAACGTTGCAATCTTCATTTTTACGATGACTATATCATAAAGAATCAAGTTTACATAGCTGGTTTTAAGATAACAGAAAATAAATGTTATTTCCCTCGATAAGGGGAATGATCCAACATGGGTTTAAATTTCAATACCCCAGCGAATTTCGGAGAGATAACGCGAGAGAAATTTCATGGGACAATCGAGCGGGACGGGAGAATCGTCGAAATTAAACCAGTTTGTGTTTCACTTGTTGGAAACATTGTTATATACACATTAATCAGTGACTCATCTTTCTCCGATTATCATATTACTTGCCACCTACGTTCACCAGAGCAAATATCACCGGCGAAAGGTCGTCTGATAACAACGACCTTTTTCATGGAAGCTTATACGATAATGACAAGGCATTGTTCCATTAGAGACTTTCTAATAAAAGTCTGGATTAATAAAAGTCTGGACGTGTAATAGCCAGTCTTGATTGGTCCGCAATTTTTTAGCAATTTCTGACAGAGAGAGAGAGAGAGAGAGAGAGAGAGAGAGAGAGAGAGAGAGAGGAGAGA
>NW_012130073.1:2273474-2275482 GCF_000143395.1 Atta cephalotes
GAGAAATAAGAAAAAATTGAACAAAAAGGGAAAGAAAAAGAAACAGTAAAGTGTCCTTCTCTCTTGTATAAATTTGTTGAAATTGAAGACCTTGCATACAAAACGCGACTCGTGTTAGACTTTTATTAGATCTTTATGTTTCATATATACGGGATTCCGTGTACGCGCCTCAATGTGAGCAATGTGCTCGATCAGAATATCGATGTCGATTGATATTTACTCCATGTGATAAAATATAAATGAAATCACATGTGTCAATTACTTGATCAATGCATTAACACTTTCGATAACTAATATTGGTTTTCGAACGTTTCCAGAAAATTTTTTTAAATCTTTAATCCTAATCAATATTTGCGAGTAAAGTGAATCCAAACAATTTTTCATTACGCGCTAAATTGTTGTACAAACTTGTTTATAACAAATGTTTTTCCTTATATAATTTTAACATATATAATATTTAACATATAATTTTATATAATCTTATTTTTTGAATAAAAATTTTTTAAATAAAAAATCATTCAAAATTACATTAACTCTTTTGTATCACTTTTGGATCAAAAATTCTTCTTGACCTGCTTTGAATTTTTCATGTACACGAAGAGGCATAAAAATAATTATTTAAAATTATTAATAATTGTATAATTTTAATACTTTAATCGAACATATGAAAAACAAGAGCATCGCTCAAGTACCATATTATGCGCCTTTGTAAAAGGCACATAATATTTTTTCGGATTACTCAATCTCATTAAGAACGATAAGAGTCGATCGAGGTCGATCATTTCTGCTGCTCGAAATACAACGCCAAGAGATGACGGATTATTTTATAGCGGAATATTCAGTGAAATCGGGTTAACATGTGTAGGAAGATGACGGATTAGCATAACGAGCACGCAATGCACGAGCCGATTTTCTGAAATCCGATCAGAGTGCAAAAGCACGTAGTTCTCATCGCCAGAACCTCTCTTCGCGGTCGGCATGCGAGACGCGTTCGCGCGGCGTGTATTGCCGGAGGCACGCGGGTCCTAAACGTCAGTTTATAGATAGCGACGTGCCACAGGCGGCTTTAAGACTGCGTCTCTGCAATCGTCGCTGAATTATTGCTCTTGCCGGACCAGGCCGCGAACCGCACGTAGATAATGCTCCCCTTCCTCAAGTCGCTCGCGGCGACGAAACGGAAAGATTCTCGCCGCCGATAAATCGCATGAAACGATGGGGATCAAAAGGAAAATTAAATCATATGATCGTTAAATGTAAAAATTGGAAGTGCGTTTATTTGAAATATTGATTTTGTATTCGACTTAACACGGAGTTCAAATTATGTTTTTTACGTTTTATTATGATTGATATTAAACATATGAGCCGTACGAAATTACGGATATGTTACACATATTTTTCAATTAAATAAAAAAATATTTAAAAAATTATAAATTTTTCTATATTGTATATGAAAGTAATACAATTTGGCGGCAATTTAAACTTGTTTGTTTAAACTTGAATCAACATTTATTTCAATAAGGAGTACACATGTTCTTAAAAAATAATTAAAGTAAAATGAGAAAATTTTCATGTAAATTATAAAATTTCATTGTTGAATATAAATATTAACGTTATTAAACTATTTCATATTACATTCATGTATAAATATTTATGCAATATCTTATTACTGGTACGTTATTTGCAAATAAATATGTTACTACCAGAATTGCATCAAACATGTCTGTATTTGCTTTTAAGTTGATGCTTTCACGATATGAACTTTAGATAGCAACTTGCCGATAACTTTAAAACCTTCATCATCAAAATTCGTACTGTTGCTATAATATCTATAGAATCACACAATGCTATCATGTTGCCGAGGTAAATTTGATGCAGCTATCTTGCCGTTAAACTGCTGGCAGTATATAATATATACAATGCATATACATATATATATATATATATATATATATATATACACACACACACACACACACACACTAATATATATATATATATATATATATAT
>NW_012130073.1:2277089-2280463 GCF_000143395.1 Atta cephalotes
ATAATACAAAAATTAAGAAAACTGAAATTTTAACTGCGTTTAATTTAAATGTTGTGCTGTAAGCTTTATTTTCTTTCCGCACATATACTGAGTAATAAACGATAAAAATAGAATGAAGCTTACAATGCGTGATAATCCAAAGTTTTTTTATTTCTATGACCTGACTTGTTTTAATTTTAAAAAGTATATAAAACCGCAGCCACCGTGTCGTATAAGCTGTACATATTTTATATATTTTATCATTTTTCCCTGCAATCACTTTCAACAATTTTTGCTGGCGTTATAATTACTTTTCTCTTTCATATACTTCAAATAACACGTATAAATTGCTTTTTTAAGTGTCGGTTCGGGGCCAATTTTGGCAATTTTTTCCTTTTTATATCCATCGCGGTTCCTTCGCGAGCGTAACAATGCATCAGCAATGTCGTAATAAAGTTGTACTATCGATTTATTGATTAAAGCGCAGTTCCAAAGCGCAGCGTGCGAATTTGTTTACGTATAACAAGACATCACGATTATTTATTTCATCGCATTTATATACAATATTTCTGGCAAAAGTAATTTCTGGAAGGGAAAATTCAGAAGAAATGAGTATCAAATAGATATCCCGACGGCGACTGCGGTCGACGCAAGGCCGCAGAAGTAAATTCTGCGAACTACAATTTCGCTTTGAAATGGACTTTATAACCAAGATTGAAGTTTTATCGCTGTATTATTTCCGAGAGAATTAGAGCAATATTTACTTTTATGACGTGGCATAAAGCCAGCGATTTTTCAGCCAGCCATTACGCCCCGAAAACTCTAGTAATAATTTGTAATTATCCTAAATCAGAACAGAAAATATTCTTTAACATAATATATTAGTTTTCTCTTAAATAGAATTCGGTGAGCGCCGCGTAAGAGTTATTTAAACGTATCTCATGTATATTTTCAGCGATGCGTCCTGAAAGGCATCCTGTAGTCTGTATAGGATCATTATACATTGCCTAAATTCGTTATCTGGAGTTTTTCTGTGACACAGCAATTCAGAACTCTGCTACATTGACATATATCTTCGTATAAATCAATCTAAATATAAATTGACCTCGACTTCATATATAAGAACTGCCGACACATTTCCAAATTTTTTTCCAACAATTTACGATTATATAAAATCAATGTCGCTAAATTTGTAATTACATTTAAAAAGAAATTTAAAAAGAAATTAAAAAATGTTTCTTAAAAATTTTTAACAAATCTTCAATCAGATTTTCGTTAGAAAAGAACAACATCTAAGCTGACAGAAAAGACAGAAAGAAAGTGAAAATAATGAAAATAATTTTGAAGCACACCTCTATAAGCATGGTTAAGTTTACTTCCAACGTTGTTATGTCCATTGACAATTTATATTTCATTCGTGTCTGCGCTGAAAGGATTTCCTTAGAAATGAAGTCCAGACCCGTTTACAGCGTTAGCAGTTTACTTCGTCCTCTCTCGAAGAAAGAGAGAGATAGATATAAGGGAGGAGCGGAGCTTGAAAATACACGTCTTCAAGCAAACATACAAGCGTTTCCTCGTATTCCTTTCTGCCTCTTTACCGACGACATGACTTTAACCCGTTTCTGCCTGAATTAATTACTTTCTCTGAGACTTTCATCGTAACACGTCACCAAAAGGATGCAGAGAACTCCAAATAAATTATGGCAATTTCATCAAAATTTTGAGATACGAGAAATACAGAATCGGAGCATAGATATTTTTTCAGAAAATGGTTGTTTCCAATTGTTACTGAAGATCTAACTTTTCCTTTTTGTCTTAATTGCGTGTACAACAATTAAGTTAAATTCTTACAGATGTTACAATTGTCACGTGAAACAATTGGGATTTCCAGTCTTTCTACTCTAACACATATTAAGGTAACCTTTCTATTTCATTCACTTAACGGATTAATAGTTGCTAATGTAATGAGGACTATACTAGTGTCGTCAGCAGAGCTAACCATATTCGAGATCACATTTGGAGAAACGAATAAATAGAATGTTTCAGAAATGAAATTTCCTACGGAAGCGAGTTACGCTCGAAGTCTGTTCTTCGATTTGCTCGTCATTCGGTAACAGGAGAATAAATTCTCTTATTCTGCATCATTCGATTGCTTCGCGGAATTTTTGTAAGATTCTACGTTCTCGCAAACGATCGCAAAATCGTGATGAAACACGAATTTATGATCTACTTTTGTTTCTTTGAAGCTTCTAGGCGTGTCTAATTATCTTTCTGACGGTCGTCTTTTGCTTCTCACGACTGCGCACGTTGTGTGCTAAATACACAACGATGTGTTGTCAAAAGATATAATTTGCTTTTGTATACGACGTTGAAAGAAGAGTGTTGGCCTACGTAAAACATTTTCTTTTGCAAAAGAACACAGAAATCACTCATATTGTTATTAAATTGAATATGAGTTTATTCACAATTAATATTTTCATTTAAAGAAAATGATGTACTATAATTTCACTAATCGAATTAAATTATTACAATTGCAACATATATAGAAAATTACATTACTGTTTACGCGACAATATACATGGTCCATTTCCTTGTTCAGAAGCTAGGCAGAGAGATCGTACAATTAGTACACGCATTCTGCTTTTAGTTTCACGGAGCGACAAGCACTGTGCCCGAAGGCTAATTGAATATTGAAGGAATACAAGTGCGTTTTAGGTTAATTTTCTAATAGCGATTTCTCTCCGTTAAAGTTTAACATTGTTATGATTAAATATAGAACGTTTTTCTGAGACGCTAAAAAATTATGAATTTTTTAAACTTCAAATAGATCGCATATTTGTTATATTATATAACGCTTTCTTTTCTTTAAAAGCGATACAACTAAAAAATATGATTTTTAATTAAATTTTAAATGAGTTAGATAAACATTATTCTATCAATCATTAAAGATAAACTAATTTAAGTTTATAAAAAAATCGTCAAAATAGCTATAATTCACAGCAAATAGTTTTTAAAGAGTTGTGAAACGAAAATGATAAAAATAACATTTGATCATATTAACAATATATTCTTCTTACAATTATTATTTGAGTCAATAATTTTTTATCAAAATAAAAAACAATAATCCTCTTTTTGGGGAAAATTTTTTTTCGGTTGTGTCACTTTTTAAGGGAGTGCGATATATGCTTATTAAAAGTCAAAATTATCATTACCTTTTTCTTCATAATTCATAAAATAAAATAAAAAAACTGTAATCATTAGTTTAACGTATAATAACATTTTATCAATTATCAATAATCATTTTCAATCGTAAATTTTTTTCCATGTTAAATTAAAAGATGTTATATTTTTTATTAGTATATATATATATATATATATATATATATATATATATT
>NW_012130073.1:2284803-2289685 GCF_000143395.1 Atta cephalotes
TTATTATTTATTTATTATATATATATATATATATATATATATATATATATATTGTTATATAATTACATACACATTGTATTATATAATCATCATGTATTATATAATATCATGTTTGTTTGTATATGTTCCGATTAATTAATAGGAGGTAAATTTGCAGAACTTGGAAATTATAATGATGCTGACAAAAGCGCAAGATTTATTATGAAAACCCCCTTATTATCGAGACTCCTTTTATTTTTAGCACGACATCAAAGAAACGCCGCCTTCTATTTTGTTTGAATTTCCATACAGGCGACGCCGCAACATACCGTAAAGCTTATATGCGTGCATTTACGAAATTACTTTCAAAATTATTAGTCACGATCAAAATATAAATATAATAACGCATACGTGCAAGCTTTAAGATCCATTTCAAATTTACAGTTAATTTCCTATGCTTCGTAATATTTTTCGTGGATTCATTATCGCTGCATACACTTTACGAAGTGAAGTACGATGATAGGACATAAATATATTTCCGACGTGAAGTTTGTGTGTGGTATTCACGCGTCATGGCGGTTTCTCAGAAAATTAATGATCGACACGGATTTTAGTACACGCCACTTTCTTTTCCGCACCATGCAATTTTTCATCGTAAATTATGTTGACGCAACAGAAATGTTGGGGTTATAAACGAGATTAAGATACGTTTCTTCTTTACGAATATTCCTGATATGCCATCAATTCATGAGCAATGTTCCTGGATGCTTTCAGATTATTTCTCGAGATTGCTACACGTCTTATTGCGGTTCATGTATTTTTCAAATTCATGCGTGTATCTTTTACAGAAATTTTCTACATATTATATTTACTCGTAGCACGTACATCATAGTTTATAAACTATACAGTAACAAACTAATCTGTCATTGTCGGAAAGGAATCCATTTTGAAAATTGTATCTACCTTTTCTGCATCTAAACTATTTTTTAATAAAAATAAGTTAAGACTATTAGATTGCTACGAATAACACAAATAAATAAAGAAACACCAAATACGATCGAAGAACCTTGATGCTTAACTTTTAAGGTCCGATTGCACTAACGTTACTTCGACTTTAAGCTTAAAAATCTCTTTTTTTTTTAAAGCAGAGAGAATGACAGAGAAAGACAAAATTTTAAGTCTTACTTAAAGTTAAAGTAACGTTGGTGCAATCGACCGGGGTATCCGGGTATGAGCTTAGGTATAATTTTTTTTAAACATTTTGAAAAAAGAAAATAAAATGGATTGTCCAGAAATCCTAAGTTCATTATAGATAATAAAAAATATATAACATGAATTACAAAAAAAGAAAAACCTGCATAAATTTTATGTTCGGTCAGTATATAACTAAATATATAACTAAATTATTATATAACTAAATATAAAACATTGTATAAATATAAAAAGTTTTCGATGAGAACTTTAGAAACTTTCTTGTAAAATATAAATCAATGTATTCATCGCGAACAGCTTGCCCTGAGGCAAGGTTAACTCATTAACAGAGCTTCCTCCCTTCTATATACATATATATGTCACACCGGTATCATCTGTTCTTTCCGAGTTTCCTTCGAGAATTTCGTCGACTTGCAAGAGTCTTCGGTACATCGCTTCATTAACGAGCTCCTTGACGACGTCGTCGTTGTCGTCTAGTTTAATTATTCCACCGCCACCCGGTACACGTGTTCCAAAGCTTCCATTGGATCGAACCCGACTCTTTTAATTCCCTTTTATATCGCCACTCGGGCCACTAGGTTAATGGAGTGTCGTCATTCGTTGTCATTATCGTCGGTGATAGAACCTCCACATTCTCATTTCGTGAATTGTCCCGTTGTTACAGAGAGGCTTACTTATGCTGCAACAGCGATAAATTCTACAAACGATGCTCAAGTTGCTCCAACATTTGCGAAAATTACACGCATCAACATATTATTATTAAGAATATTGCAAAATTTCAATTTTGTCTTTGTAATTTAATTCACACATTTATATTATTCTATACACAAAAAAATCATTAACCTATTATTCATTTGAGAATCGAGCGAAAGAAGAATCTTATAATCTAGATAATTATTTTATTATTTTTATGTTTGTAACAATAATAATATATCTATAAATCTTCAGTTCCTTGACCGCTAAAAAAATTTAGATTATAATTTGCATAAAAAATTTATATGCATTAAGTGCACGGAAAGAACAGACTTGCTAAAACATTTAAAAATAGTTAGATACAGATCTGAAAATAATTTTATTAGGATAGCCAAATAATATAGAAATACTTAAACATTGATGACAGTAATGCAAAAAGTTTTGACAAAATTATTTTCGGATTTATATTTATAGCTAAGAATTCTTAGATATTTTAGCAAAATTCTTTTTATGTGTGATTATACATTAAAAAATTCCTCCGGTGAATTTTTCAATTAACGGAAACAATCTTGATACACTACTAAAATAAAAATTAAATTTCTATAATTAAGTTTTATAAATTTGTAATTTATTTTCATGTCAATATTAAATTTTATATCTATATAATTAAATTTTTCCAATATCAAGTATAAGTTTTGTCGAATTAAAAATCTCATACATTTGCGCGGCTTGTAAAAACTTGGTAGGTATTCTCTGTCTCTTTCGAAATTGCTAAATCTCGAGAGATAAAAGAATGAAGAATTTATGCGCTTATAAATAGGTATATATCACATTATATATTATTCAAACGAGCAGCCACGATTATCATCTTGACGCTATCGCTCTGCGGTTCTCTGCTACTCTTTCTTTTACGGCCACTTTCCGTCTGCATTGAGATTTATTCCACTTTTTCCTACAAGAAGTTACTTCTTTTTGCGGTGCTTTCGTTGATGTCATGCACAAGAAACCGATACTTTCTTATCAAAGGAAATATAAAGCGCAGCGTAACACGAGATTACGCGAATCAGAAACATTCACGTCAGTCTTAATCATTTAGCAATAATAATTATATCATTATAATTTTAGTACTTGTTTCGTAAGAGGAAAAATAATAAAGTTATTATAATAATAATGAATTATAATAATTAATTTTCTTTATCTATTTATTACGGATACGTGTTAACACTTTATACATGTTTATATACTGTGTTTATATACTGTGGATATGTATTGCAAAATATAAATTGATAATTATGAGAAATCTGCAAAAAAATACTTCAAGCGTCAGATTGATCTCATGTACATATTATTTTTGAAAAAGAAATTAAAACTGTGATAATTAACGTAGCCATAATATAATGATAAAAATAATTATTTATTTATATAAAATAATTAATTATTTTGATATTAAAATTATTTGTTGCACGGCTATTTTAATAAATATTTTTCAAATAAATAATATTTCATAACAATTTTTATGAAATTTTAGATCGTTGCATACTTTTTCTAGGAAATGTCAATCATCACTATATCTTCTCATATACCTAATCAAGAAATTAATAGAACAATGAGTCATCAAATGCATTCACACGTTTAGTAAGTGTACGAACAGAAAATCTGTTGCTAAAAATAGATCCTTCAATTGTGTCTGATATATTTCTATCAATGTTTCGATTACATGCACGAATAGCTGGTCACTCTCGCGTGAAATCGATATGTAACGAGTGTCCGGGACACGCAAGTTTATAAAGGACAATAAAGTTATTTTATTAACTATTTTTTAATATTATATCTCGTATCGGCTTGAGTTATCATATTTTCTTGCATCATCGAAATATTATCTTTGAAATCTTCAATATTTAATTGTGTGGTATTTACCGGGATGAAGCTTAGCGAAGACATGCAATATTTACAGACTGCGAAAAGTTTTACGCTCCGCAAAATCCTTACTTCCTACGAAACCTCGGAAATTTCACGAGACCTTATAAAACGTCATAAACTCCAACGAAAGTCGGCGTAACCTCTTAAACTTCTATAAAAGCAGTGGGCTCTCATGAAATTTGTATGAGGCTTTAAAAATATTTAATGACCTTGCGAAAAGCAATCGAGATCTCTCGGGATAATCGTGACACGTTTTTCTAAACAGCTTAACTACGGAGATTATTGCTGCATCGATTCGTTATTCGATAAAAATATTTCAAAGACTGATATTTTCATGATAGTTGATCGACAGCTCCATCTTTTTCATACGAGATTAATATTTAATCCACTTTCACGCGAAATGAATTTCTACATTAGATTTATTAACAAGAATATATATTTATCAAATCCATGAGATAAAATATATTGCAACTGTTTATATTTTAAATTCTTGATAAATTAAAATGATAAAAATTCAGTTTGCAAATATTTCATGTGATATACATTTCTTCCTGTATATTGTTACTTTATATGATTAAATTAATATTTTATTTAAAAAATATCTTATTATAATCCTAATTAAATCTTTAATTTGTCAGAAGGAAAATTGCATTATGATAAAATATTATAATACACTATTTTTAATAGTCAAATATTTTTGAAACGTTTCTTTACACGGAAGGAATAATTTTGTTGAAGTATCTAGAGATCAAAAAATAAGTTACAAATCGGAAAAAAAGATTTTGGACCATTAAATAATTATGTAGGAATTTTAAGCATGATGGGTAATGCTACAAAAAGGTTTTATATTCTAACAATTAGTATTGTTTATTTTATAGATCAACACGTTTTCGAATATTATGATAACGATCAATGATAGCTTCAATAATACACACACACACACACGCACGCACGCACGCACGCACGCACGCACGCACGCACGCACGCACGCACGCACGCACGCACGCACGCACGCACGCACGCACGCACGCACGCACGCACGCACACACACACACACACACACACACACACATACGAA
>NW_012130073.1:2292564-2298104 GCF_000143395.1 Atta cephalotes
GTTCGTGGCGTTTTTTTAATCTAACGGGAAAAACGCCACGAACTTTTTCCCACACTTAATATATTATATATATAATATTCCTTATTTCAAATACAATTAGAAATATTAAGTTTTTTAGAAAAGGAGGAAAACCATTTTTCAATTTTATAAAAAATTATTGACTAATCAAATAATATTAGCAAAAAAAATGTTCTTAAAAACATGATCAAAATATTATTTTTGTTATTTTCGTTTTATATTCCTAAAAAATCATCCTTTTTGAGTTGATAATTTGATATCCTGAAAAATTATAATGAATTTAGAATAATTCATCAAAAGTGATATAACTTGAAATATCATCAACAGTTTATAATTATCTTAATTAACTAAATTGATTAAATTCAAAATAAAACAATTTCTTCTTCAACTTCGATCACCAAACTTGTCTTATCTCTAAATATTCTGTATAAAAGACCCTCCTTTTTACAAAAGCGATTCAACTCAAAATGTGTCATTCTTGAAAAGTATGATCTCTTTGAAAATCTTAAGAACTATATAAATGTTATTTGATGGATTGTGAAATTAATTAAATTAGCTTGCTTTTGATGGTTGATAGAGCAATCTTTACTTAACTCGTGATAATAACTCATATTTTTAAAATTGTGTTACTTTTGAAGTAAGAGATATTATTTATATTCATTAAATTAAAAAAATTACTTAACACATTTCATTTTTTTTGTGGACAATTCATTTATTGAATTGATTGATGTCTATCTAAAACTTTATCAAGTATAACGTCACTTCTTTCAACTATAAACTTCATACACTACATTACTCAATTAGCTTTTATCGAACATTTATGAAACCATGAAGCCACAAGAAACTACTATGATTAATGAGAGAAATATAATTGTTTTCAGGTCGTTACTGGTGATCTCCGCTGCACTATGCGCGATGTGCAGCCGTGCTGACTTCTTCAGCGGAAAGGGTGAGTTTCATGAAGTTGATTTCAGCGCTAATGGACCCACGACTCTCGTGGGGATTTCGTAACCATTTGTACGTCCCTGTCCTTTCGGTTGTCTCATTCACTGACGATCTCCGCTGTAATATTCTCTCTAGGGATTCCTTCCCAAGCGAGTACCTCACGCGAATATTTAGCAGCTTTTTTACTCGGCTGCGCTATTTCCGCGCTCGCGGCAATGATTCGCCTTACGTGACTGGTGGTGATTTATTACTACGTTAAGTACGGAATGTATTTAGTCAAGCGGTGAATAATGATATCGGGCGATAAGAACAGCGAACAAATTGTCGTGGATATGCATCAATCTATATGCATATGTTGCGTCTAAAGTGTCGGACGTGATGATTTTAATTATATATTATAAATCACAATGTTATCGAACACACATCGCTCCCTTACTTTGAAAGCGATACGGTTCAAAAAATTAAATTTTTCAGAAAGAGAGACAAACCGTTATTTAACTTGACAGAAAATTATTATATTGTAAATTATTAATTAAATAATGCCAGCAAAAAGATTGTATTCTTAACATAATTAAATGTCATTTTTTAATAAATGTTTCACAATATTAAAAAAAAATTGCCCTTTTCAAGTTGGGACGAGATAAGAAAACGATATATTTATGTACAACATTACTTATTAATAAGTATCAAATGTGAATAGTAAATTAAAATTAGTTCGAGTAAATTCTTTTTTTATCAAGTGTCATAAATACTTTATAGGAATTATACTCAATTCTATACATTTTGAAAAGATATTATTTATCATTCTCTCTCCAAATAACTTCCACGTTGCAATAACTTTTTATAACTTTGTATGCATTTCGAGCGCGTGATACTTCTTTTTAGGAGTAAATTGAAAAAGTAAATGGAAATAGTGAATTGGACAATTTATGTTGATAAACGTAATTCTGTTGACTGTAACGATCGAGTGATTTGTTTTTAACCTTTGCAATGCCCACTATTCGTTTCCGTTTCTCTTAGTTCGCACTGAAAGCAATCGATTCTATTCTTTTTGGAAAAAGATTCAATTGCATGAATTACATACACGAAATTTCTAAGCTTTTTATCAATCTGAAAATTTACTTTATAACGTTATTATACGCAATGTATAAAAAGAGCTGCAATTGATTCTCTATTATTAACATTTCTTTCTCGTTAAAGTTTAATGTTCATAAAATTATAATGGTTAGGTATTACTATTATTAAAATATCATTTTAAATATTACTATTATTATTATATCGCTATCAATAACTGATTAATTATTTGACGTACATAAATGGCTTTTGTATCGGGTTCGGGAAAATACTTTGGAGTTGAAAAATGCAATACAGTTTACAATCCGACCTACATTTCTCACGAGTTTGACATATTAAATTGCTTTCTTATGCTAATGCTCATTGTATTTAGAACGGAGATCTTATATATAGATTAAATTGATTGAGTTGTTTTCCGATATATATTTAATAACTTATACAGAAAGAATAGTTTCGCTAAAGTATCTAAAAATTTATTTACAGATACAAATTTGAAAATAATTTTGTTGAATTAATTATTAAAATAATTATGTAGGACGTCCAAGCTGGTTGTTAAAATGTCAAAACTTTTTGCAGCATTGTCCATCATGCTCGAATTTCCTACATTATTATTTTGATAGTCCAACAAAATTACTTTCAGATCTGTATCTATCTAAACTTTTAGAAATTTCAACAAAATCATTCTTTTTATTTCTAATAATACATATTTGATCAAATTTTATCTAGATGTAACTGACGAATTTTGTAATGTACCGTTCGCATCATCGAAATTCTTAATACTCAAAGCGGATTCTGCGCTTTCGTCACGTCTCACTCTAATCTGCCAGTTTTATAAGGATACCTCGACGATTCCTGAGGGAATCTGAGGGATTTTTCACTTCCCCTTCCTGACAAGAGAACCGCCAGTTGCTCACCTCCGCAGTAGTAAAGCCGACGTATGGTCCGACATGCCGCAATCCCGTAATCTCGCGTGGTGTTCTCGCATTCCTTAGAACTGCTCCAATTTATCTATTTACTTCTATCTACTCTTACATGTGACAAGCCAAAATTTTAGATAACAAAATACATTTTTAATTTGATTAGTAAATAAATCCGAGTACGAAACCACATGACAAAAATATATAAATTATATTTGTTATTAAAAGTATAGCGATCTAGCCTTCATGTAATAATACAATAATTCATAAAAGTAGTGTGTCTTTTAGTTATGAAATCCTCATCGACGTCGCCGCGAGAAACGTTAAGAAGCGTCAGATGAATCATCCGAGTCTCGGGGACGAGTTAATAAAGTAGTGTCTTTGAGCATAATTAGTCTACTGTCTTCTTTTGAAATGCGACGATTATTATTATCGCGTCTTTCGTCCTCGTTTCTTTCACAAGGATCTCATAACCCGCGGCGTCGTTCTGCAAACGCAAAGAAAATTTAATCTAGCACCGACGGTTTTGATTAAGAATAATAAAACGACAGGAACGACGCTACCACTTTGCCTCGTCGTAATAAGAACGAATTAACACAAGATTTTAGTTTGCGTTTACTCTTGCGTGATATATTAAAAAGTTACTTATTCACATCGCATTCCCTGCGAAAGTCACTCGTGTGTTTCTTCCCTTAGTACTTTTTCGCGCTCGCTTAAAGAGCAACAATTACGATCTCTGCGAGTTACTATCGAAGAATCAGTCTGTAATGGGGAGGGGGGGAGGGGAGAGGAGGAGGAGAGGGGGAGGTTCCATGCTTCGCTTATCAGAAACGAATGCAAGGGGGCTGCAAAGGGTGGCGATAGTAAGAGGGGAGGGCCAGTGGCATAGGATAGAGAAAGAGGCGGCCCTGGGACGAATAGCTCCCGCAGGATACGAGATAACGCTGCTCATCCCCGCAGCCTCATTTGTATCCACCCCATTCCGTTTCCCGCGGAAACCACTACTTTTTACATCTACCTCGTCAATATTTAACGGCCGCTCGTCGATCAATGCGATTGCGCGGCGATGTAGAAATGAGAATTTTTCGGGCCGCCTTCCGCCACGTTCTTATGGATCACCCTCGTAAGTTCTTCTCGAAGGAATCTATCGTCGGTCTGGATGATTCGCGAATTTCTGCATTGTATGGTTCAAGAGATCGCACGAAGCAGAATTGTCGAACGCTGTTGACCGTTTACATCAGTTAAATTGCAGGAAGAATAAAAAAAAAATATAACAACTATTTCGCGTTCTTTTTTACGATACTTTTTTTAGAAATGAATTTTCCTGTTTGAAGGAATTTTTATGCGTAATATATAAAGTACATAAAGTTCTTGCAATTTTTAAAAAATGTATGTATTAATATAAAAGAAACGATGTAGACATTTAAAGTCTACAAATCAAATTACCTTTCGAAGTATTTATTTTTCGAATCTACAATATTACTTTTTGCCATCTATCACAGCATATGGGTGCGGTGAAGGAAAGTTGCACAGCGCGATTTATCGTTCACATTAAAAAATCATCACTTTTAAATCTTTTAAACCAATCTCTTGGCACGTTCTTTTCAACACAATATTGTTTCCATAAGTTTCGCAAATTATTCTGGTTGTTTCAGTGGTGGTTTTTACCGTAATAAAAATGGTGAAATGTACAAATGAAGAATATGTATCTTTTGAGCGTTCATTTTCATGAAATTAAAAATGTAATTAATTGTCCAACCACAAATTCTTATTATTTTAAAATGCTTTCAAAATGCAAGTTAGTTGACTTTACTAATGAAAAAATAATTTAGCGCAGAAATTTAAATGCATCATTATTATCGGTATTTAAAGTTGATCGCGGGAACTTATTTATACACCTATACATAATGTGACAATAAACTTCGGTGAATCTTACGACAATAAAAATAAACATCACTTAATTAATATATAATGTTCTTTATTGTCCTTCAAAGTAATTCCCTTTAGAGACAATATGTTTCTAACAATGTTCGTATTTACGGAAACTATGAAGTCATCTTTGGATATCGCCTTAAGTCTTGTTGTTAGACAGTTCCAAGTAGGACACAGAAATCATATCATAATATCATAAGAGCATCATCATGACCTTATTTGTTATAAGTTCATTTTTTATATCAAATGACATCCTATGATTATGACTTTCTATTATTATGACTTTATTATGACTCTGTTCTACTTGGGGTTTTGAATTAATTTAGCTAATTCATAAATAATCGTCAAAATTATCAGAATTTAAAATGAGTGCTTAAAAGAAATGTGCTTAAAAAAGCACAACTAAAAAAAGTTCATAATTTAAGGATATTGAAACGAAAATGACATTTAATCATATCAATATATTCTTTTTATCGATATTATTCGATTAATCAATAATTTTTTTTTCAAAAAAAGTTGTTTTCCTTTTTGCTGGAAAACTTAATTTTTGAGATATTCCACTTTTAATGGAAGGAAGAGAAGTGGAGTTTAAAAATATAAAATAAATATATCAATATTTAATATATCAATTATAATATATCAATATTTAATATA
>NW_012130073.1:2299771-2302380 GCF_000143395.1 Atta cephalotes
ATTACTTATATATATATATATATATATATATAGCTTTAAACGGTCCTTTTATTCTCTTATATCGAAGAAGATCGCGATGAATCAAGAAAACCATTGTTTTCTCTTTCACGATGCGCTTGTACTCGAGATCCTCTCCATCGCGCTTGTCTTCGTGGTTCAAGACATATGTTATTAAAGATAAAGCGATAAAATCGAATCTAGTATTTGTAACAGAAATAACGTTTGTCGTAGATTCAAACAGTATCCAACTATAGTCGTGTTAGATTGTGAAAATAATAACTTTGATTCGCAAAGCTCTGTAATACTACATGTTAAAAATTATTAGCGCCGAGACACTACCGTGTCTCCGTGTTGTGTGTACATTGCAAGGAATTTTCATAGATAAACATAAATACTTAGTATTATAATAAAATCATGTGAGAAATTACCTTGAATCTTTAAAAAGTTTAAAAATACACGAGAAAAAAAATTCTGCTGAAGTATCTAAAAATTTAACTAGATACAGATCTGAAAATAATTTTATTTGAATTATCAAAATAATTATAGAAAACTCAAGCAATACTGCAAAAAATTTTGATATTCAAAATACTCTGCTTGAACATTCTGCATAATTTAACCTTGACAATCCAATTAAATTATTTTGTATCTGTCTATTTTGTATCTAGCTAAAAAACCGTTGCTTCTATTTTAGAAATTGATATACTTAAAAAGTAATAGGTATAGACATAAAAAAAAATAACTAAAATAGAAACTAACAATAAATTTTAAAATTAATAATAAAACTGTCTTTTATTGCTAAATTTCTTTGTATCATTAAATTCAAAATGTTTCTGCACAAATTATGTGTAAAAATTAATTCTTCTATTACATATATATCTATGTATGTATTATAAAAAATATATTTAATGATATTAGACACGTGTTTAAAATGATGTTACAAACTGAAAATATTTATGAAAAAAATTTTCACAAGACAATTTGTCTACTGCTTTTATTCATGTTATCAATGTTCTATTCAGCATATTCTAGAGAAAAGCAGCCATGAAGCTGAGCTAATAAAAGAAAAATATTGGGTTTGATATTATGGAAAATAAAGGAATCCTAGACAGGCGCGTATCACCAGGCAAGAGCGACGGAGTCTAATTTTCTAAAAACAGAAGAGAGACGTTTGCGCGATTAAAATTTATGAGACCGCGATCTGTGAACAGTTAAAAGTCTAGGAAACGCGAACGTTCATGGTTTATTTTCTATCTTCCATTTTCAAGAACGAAAGCGAAATTAAGGCGCGCCGCAGGCTGTAAAAATTTTATTTTATCTGTTTGATCGTGTCTTGCTGCTGAAAAGTTCTATTTCCGTTCAGTAATTTAGGTTTAGCCAGCCGATAAATGTTTGTAATAAGATTCCAGGCAATGCTTATAAATGATTAGGAATATAAATATTAAACATGACTTCCGTACAGAATAAACTCGATTAGCTGTAAAACTCTGTTTATGTTATTATTTATAGTAATCGAAAATATTATGAATTAAATATATCGCCACGTTGATAAAAAAGTCTCAAAAAATTATCGAGTCGTTTTTCCAAAAAAAATGTATCAGTTTTGAAGGGTCAATTTTCTTTCATTATTTCAAAAATGCTAATTTTTAATTTGTATCCCTTTCTTTAACGCGATATATAAATAATATAAATATATATGGCTGTATTTTATCTGAATTTTATTTGGAATTCCTCCAGACGATTAAAGCTTTTTCGCTAATATATTGTAATATGATAATTAATTATATAGAATTAATTATAATACGAAATTATACCGATGAGAATAAATCAATTGAGTAAGAGAATTATATAGAATTATATAATTAAGCACAAGTTTTTAGATAGATATACATATCTCGCATCAAATTTTTTATTGTTTCGAAAATCTATTTTATCCAAGTATAATTTTTTAAAAGCTGCAGAATGTTAAATTTTAATTTTAATAATTTTTGTAAGAAGATTCTATTTTCGAATAATATCCGTGTATATATATTTACACTTTCTAAAAAGAAGTCTCGAATAAATTAGTCTTGGCAAAAAAGTCAAAGTCTTCTTTATCGTTTTAATGGATGAGCAAGTGGCAATTAATTAACATGTCGGACAGTATATAAAAAAGATCCGGTATAGCGCTCTATGATGTGCATGATAAGTTAAAATGAAGGCAGACACATAAGGCGCCGAAACGTTTATAATATCGTCACGAGAAGTGTTGAATTTCTTTTTGGAGGCGCGCCGGACGTATAATATGCTTCGATCAAACATGCGTGCGTACGTGCTCGCATCATAATCGCGTTTGAATCCAATGATCCGCCATGACTCATCAATCATCGATAAATTCTCGCATGTCCTTATTTGTCCACACATGTGCAGACATCATGACACAATAAACCACGTTCATCGGTGAGTCGCACGTTCGATTTTGCCTGCGTCTATTATCAATTTTATGTTAAATTGATCTGCAATCGAGTTCTCGAGAATAAACGTCATTCTGTAACGTGAGAATGACAGATTATTTCTCTCTCTCTCTCTCTCTCTCTCTCTCTCTCTCTCTCTCTCTCTCTCTCTCTCTCTCT
>NW_012130073.1:2304330-2317979 GCF_000143395.1 Atta cephalotes
AGAATAGACAGATTATTTCTTCTCTCTCTCTCTCTCTCTCTCTCTCTCTCTCCCTCTCCCTCTCCCTCTCTTATTACTGTTTTAATTTCCACCTTTCATTGAAAATTTCTAGATATTCGGCGTATAGTAAATTTGGATAAGAATCTTTAAAAATCCTACTTTAATTTTTGTTATTTTTAATAGTCTATATCTTCCGCTACGTGGAAAAGATGTATCAATACTAATACTATTAAAAATGACAACAGTATGTATTTTAAAAATATCTTATCCAAGTTTATTCTAATATTATTTTATTGTCAAACAAAAGCATTTGAGATATTTTCGTGAGTCATTAGAAAATAATATCTCACACATATTTACATGTAACAAAATATTGACAATTTTTGCATGTTCATCGGATTTTAAATAAGTAATTTTTAAATTACTCACATTTAAAACCTGATGAAGTATTTGAAGTATTTACATAAAATTCACAATGCATGACTCGGTCTTAATTGTAAACTCGACTGTTGAGGCGCCGTTTAATGAGTCGCGAAGGACATTCTGAACGCATTTCAATGAAATCATTTCCATCATCTTGACCTGTAATGACTAAGCATAGCGTATACGTTTCATTATACTTTATTTAACTCTTTGACTCGCATTTTCTAGATGATGCTGCTAGGTACGTCATCATTGTAGTTAATGGATATTAATAACTTGAATATCTCAATTAGTCACATAAATGTGTAAGCGTTATATACAATAATTCATTATTATAAAATATACGAATACTACAAATTATTCAGATATTTGCAATTAACAAAAGATACTTGTAATAATTCTATATAATAATAAGTTCTGTTATTTCATCCTATCAGATTTTACACTATTAAATTTTTGCATTTTTTACAATTTTTTAAAGTTCCTGACTGATAACCACACTAGAATCGTTATAAGTAAGAATAGTTAGTTGAAGTTTCTTGCATGCGAGTTTATAAATAAAAAAAATTTTGATAACTAAAATTATAAAATCATTTTAAAACATTTGTAAAAATGGACAGAAGTCTTATCCCTCCTCAATAAGTAAACAATCGTAAAAGGCACATAAAGTAAAAATAGACTTAAAACTATGACCGCGGCAACTAGTCAAGATTAATGATTCTATAGACCTCTGTTTATATATTTGTTCTTACTTTAAATATTTAATAAAAATTTAATACAAATTTAAATTTTTACAAAAATTTTTTTCTAAATTTATACTATGAAATAATGTATTTTTGTTACCTTTTTTATTAAAAATTATACAAATTAGAACAAATGATTGTTATATTACAAAACTATCTGAAATATTACTTATAAGCTATTTGATGCTCTTACATGTGAATTGCTTGCGCTATTTTTTTAAGAGATTTGTCATTTATTAAAAAATATCATTTAGAAAATTTTTATAAAGACTTCGATTTTATTCGCTGCTTTTGAAGTACTTATATACAAAGATGCGCCAAGCATAGCTTATAAGCGTGCGCACCTGCAGCAGCAAAAGCGTAAAACGACACGAAAAGATCGAATGCAAAAACCATACAAAATCGCAGAGACGTGATACAGTCGCTTGTTGCCCCGGGTAGACATATTGGACCCAGAGCGTGCCCGGAAAGTATAAAATATTTCAAAGCTCACTCCTACCGCACTATTCTCCTCCTCACGTGCCTTTCCCGCTTCTTTCTCTATCTCGTCGGCTTTTTCTTTTTCAGCTAACTCACCTTATAATATATCGCCTACTTGTAACGTGTTCCTACCGCCTCTTGTCTCCCGCGCGTGCATAATCCTGCAGTTTATCAGCCAGTGGATCTCCATTCGTATCCTACAAACTGTTTCGCGAACAACTATCAATTTTTCATGACCGATCGATATTATGTGTTAAGTATGTAACCACTGTAATTTATTTATTTATTACTCTGTATAAATCTGTGGATAACCATGACAGCAATCCTAAAGTATACCACTGATAATTAGTGAATCAAATGTGGAATCTAATCTAGCTAACCTAGCTAATCTTGCTTTACTATATAAATTCAATGTACAATGCACTATTAACTGTATAATGATAAGTTTAGCTAATTTAAATCGCTCCTATTTACTGCTCCTATTCAATATATTGTTATTTTAGACTAAAACAATGAAGTTAAAATTGAGTTCAAATTAAGTTAAATTTAAACAGTTTAACTCCGTTGTTTAGTATAAAAATGATGTATTGAATGAGAATAGTGGTAGCTTAAATTAGATTAAATTTAACCCTATAGACTTACCAGTATGGTACTGGAAAATTAGAATTGACATGCAAAATCTGTTGATTTAATTATAATGTTCTTTTTTCTTTTAAATTGAATTTCAATAATTATCTAGTGTATCAAATATGTCATTGGATAATCAGTGATTATCCACTGATTCAGAGATTTAGACATGTTAAAGCTTTGATAGACTAAACTGAATAACGAAAATGAATTGTTATTGTTATTGTTCAAATACACGTTCTCTTCTATGGTTACAAATTTAAATATCTAAAGGTTATTCTTTTTAGTCTGAAATAAAATTAGAATGAAATAAAATTAGAAGAAATAATCAACTCCTTTACAGACAGAATATAATATAAGCTAAATACAATTTCGTAATTTGTTCAAATCTTAAATAATTTATCTGCTTATGATAATATAAAAGGCACTTAATAATCTTAAGAAATAATTTTTCTGGCTCATTAAAATCATTTGACCTTAAATTGTATTTAATTGCTTTGCAATGTATGTTTGTAAATGTGTGCAAATATTTATATTTTTTTTTAATACTTCAAAAAAAATTATATTCCTAAAAAGTTATTCCGAGATCCATTACAAATTTCTTTTGTATAAAATGTCTGACAGTAAAAATTCGAAAATAAAAATCAAATACGATTCAATATTAATATTTACTTATATTTAAATATTTTTAATTAATGCTCTTAATGAATTCAAATTTTATCGAAACTTTACTAACCATATAATATTTCTTCTTTATGAATACAGAAGATATATATTTACACAACTAATTAATTAATAGATAGGTACTGCTACAACTAATTAGTTAATAGATAATCAATGATAAGTCATACTTGAAACTATCATTAATACATAAACATGCTTGAAAAACTTATCTATATATATATATACAATCAATTTGCAAATAGTCCGATTTCATCGGAATTGAAATCAAAAATGAGCAACCGGAAATGACTTTACGCTTCAAAACAGTTGAAATTGATTTGTGTATGTTCAACGTATACTTAGTGTTAAATCAGATTATAGTCGATTATCATTTCCAATAATAGTCATAACTGATATTCTCTATTGAACTTTTCCGTAAACTGAACGTGCACTCGTGTTCCGCGTGGATTTATTGGAACAAATAGATGAGCTCATTAATTTTGATGATGATATTCGCTCGTTGTAACCCATCGTGCCGGCTCGTACATCCCACGCTTCGTGACGCGTGCAATTTATCAGTCACGAACAGAGAACGGAGTCAAATACGAGCCTTTTCCGATTTCCAGAGAACGGGATTTAATTGTTCGCGACTTGTCCTCTCTTTTGCGATATCTCGTTTTAGCTTTAATTCGGTCGCTCGTTCTCGATATTTCCATGCGACAAATTGTTCGGTATATCTATAGCTTGAAGGAATTATCGGTCGTACGAATCATACCGCGATGACATTTATGGGAACAAAAATAACATATGCGACATCGACTATCAAAATTGTACTATGCAATAAATTTTTCTGAAAGTTAAACGTTACGAAATTTAAACAAATTAACTAAATTAAGCTACAAAAAAATGTTGAAATTAGCAAAAATCTTTATTTCTAAAAATTAAATTATTAAATTATTTCTAATTAGAGAACCATTAGTCGTGACAATTGATAACTTTGTCTTAAAAATACTTAGAATGTCTAAAATATAAAGATTTTAAATTTAATAAATAAAGATTTAATATAAATAAAAACTGTTTTCTGATTAGATAATTTAAAAAAGATTTTTGCTTTCACATTCACGCGTAGCTTAACTTGTCTAAGTTTCGTAATGTTTAATTGTAAATATACACAAATATATATTTGAATATTTTTGTTCTTTTATAAAAACGATGCATGACTCGAATCATTAAATTTTTCGTATAAATATAAAATTTGGCTTCGTTACTTTCATAATTCAAAATTACTGAAATAAAACGATTCGATTTTCCACGTTCAATTTTACGTTAACGACATGTCCAATGGCATACAGGGATGAATACACGGGGGAGCAGGGAGAGGAGTGGTGAGTAAAAAGCGAACAGCGATCTTGTTTTCGGATGAACGCTCTCGTAAAACAAGCGAGGGATGTATCTCGAGCGAGATAAAATGCGAGCATGGCTGACGTTCGTTTCTGCACACCTTTTTCCATTTTCTCAACGCTATTTTTCCGGTTGCGGCCATTTTCCGTCCCTCTCGATAACACTTTTCCGTCTTCCCGAACCCATACCGTTTTCTTATCAATCAATACGATCTGCACGTTATGTACATGCTTCGCATCATTTTGCAATTTTCCAATCTCCTATGATTTCATCATATCGTATTTTTATCATTTATTGTTAAGAGGTGAAAAAACCTATTTACAGAAAAGTAGTTGAGCAAAATATGTGTTATTTTATATTTATTTCATTTTATGTATTTTATTTTTATTATTCTATATATTTGATATGTTTATATATGTTATTAATCATTTTTCGTTATTTTATTAATTAGTTCGTATTATTTTTAATCTATGGAGGAAACGCGTAATATCGTAATCTTATATCCTTCACGATTCATATAATCATACAAAAAAAAAAGAAATAAAAATGTAAAAGACAGTATTTGTGGAGATTACATCCTAGTAATTCAAAACGATTCTTAAGCAATGTGGATTTATCCCCCGTGTAATTCCAATTGTTATGACCGAGTATATAGCGTGGTTGGTAAGCAGCTGATCGGAAGTGCTTTTCCGGTCGAATAATCACACCGGTCGCTCCCGCCGGTCGGAAATTAATAAATACTGGAATTTCCAGCAGCTCCGGTTGGATTAAGCTCGGTAGTGGGAACGATATCCCGACTGGGAAAAAAGGGGGACAAGCGGAAATTGAAGGGGAGGTGTAGTTGGCCGCGAGAGAGCCGATGGGAAAGGGGATGAAAAAAAAGTCGACTCTGCTTCCTAAGAGCATTACAAATTGGCAGGCGCAGTCCACGCCAGGTAAATTTATAATAAATTTCACAGGCTTTTCCTGTAGCATACTGTCTTTTTTTCCACGTACGCGGAACTTGACTTTATTTATTGCACTTAATTTGTATGCTACATTGAATCCGCCGAGTCACATAGAGAGCTTCAACAATAATAAATTAAATTAGACCGATATATGAATAAATTAATTAATCTTGATACCTAAAAATAAAGGAAAGGAAGTAATTATGATATAGGTAGGAGTTATGGAATACTACGGTATTATTTTACATAATTTACGGTACATTCTGGGGACAACCAAAATTACACCTTCGTAGTCTGTTTACAACAAGATTTTAGGATTAAGGATTAAAACTTAAGCTTCAAATCTTAAACCTTAGGAAGTTGATCAATCATAGTCAATTATTCTTTTCACATTCAATTATAATTGATAAATTTTTTCTTAACTTTAGTTTTATGCCTTAAAATCTCAATGTAAACACCAATTCAGACATTATAACACGGTCACTGGCGTAAGCGTTTACTGCATTGTCGTAAAAGCTGCATTTCAATATTTCAGACGGCAAACAGTTTTGCAGGTGTACTCTTTACGTAATTTGAAAAAGTATGTTAGTATTAATTTTGTAACTTTAATTTAGCTTGGAGGCTTTGAATGTGGCTTTCAAATTAATTGAACTAAATTTAGTAGCGAAATGTATGCATATATCCAACATGTAAAGTTATACTAGTTGCTAACATTTCATATCCTCCCTCGTTCTATATATATATATCCAAAGAATTTCTACTTATAGTATAATTGGTATCACTTTATATCTAACAAACTTGTATCAAAAGTGATTATGTCACATAAATAATCAAATTACTTCAATAAAACAAAAAGATTTCCATAATTATTTCCTTTCTATATGTAAATTTAAATACATCTTCCAGTTATATAAATTGCACATCGATTATTGTCGGATTTGAAATATAAAATGGAGCTGAAATAAAAATATCACAAATTAATTATTTAATATTGATGCTAATACAAGCATTTCAAATTACTGCAAAAAAATATAGCAAGCTTTAAATGGATCTTAATTCTATTTTCGCAATTACAGTAGACAGTTCGGTATTTCTATTCTAACAAGATATAAAGTGTAAATGTAATAATTTTAAAAATAATATTGTTCAAATTTAGTGAAATCTAAAATTCTAACTGTGAGCTTCAATATATGTAAATTGAAGAAACTGATGCGCGAACTACGAATATTACACGAATTCTGCACAAGAGTCGTGTGTCTTTGTTTAAATATGTAGAAGAAAAACGTAGAAGAAAAGCAGCGTGTTTTAGCGAGATTTGTCCGAGTCCGGGTTTTTTGAACCGCGGACTCTGCCTTTACTGTCGTGACGCGTGCGCGAGTTTGTCGTCTGGGAAAAAAAGCGACATGATGCGCAAAAAAGTGATGACAGACAAGTAGCACGGTATTACCTCGCGCCGACACTGTGGCACTCGAGAGGCGCATTCTGCTCTGAAGAACCTTTGGACGAGTTAACTTTATTAGAACTTCTTACACGGATGCGCTCACGGAGTAGAGCGACACTGATAAAAAGGCGATGGAAGAGATGGAACGAGCAGATCGACAAAGGAGGGAAAACGGGGATGGAGCGCGAGGCGAGGGGATGTGCTTTCTCACCTATCTACGGGGCGAGGCTTTCACGATGACGAGTGGCTGGTAACGAATGGCCGTTACCACTCGCGCGAGACAAAAGCCTCGTAAACAAAACAGGCTGCCGTGACTGGGATGCACGGTCTCAGGGGTGATTTTGTTCGCGTTTCGCACGCCACCTTGTCAGTACAATTCCTTATACGTTTCACATTTAAAACCGTTGACGATTCTGATTCGTCCACCCCAAAACAGAGCCGAGATAAAACGTGGATTATTAATCAAAAGGTCGATATCGAAAACGGATTTGAACATGCGATAGCTATTTTCAAACGAAGTTCCATAAATTGTAAATATTATCCAGTTACTTACTCTCAACGATCTATTTTTTCATTGTTCTATAAAACATACATTGTAGCATAAAAAACATATATATATATATATATACACTTTCTCATTTATTAATAGTATTGAAATTAATCTAAAAATGCAGACGTAAATCAATTAAGTTCCAAAATGCAAATAAGTCTTTAATTTATTCCGTAATCAAATAAGTCTTTAATTTATTCCGAGTTATTTGAATAATATAAGATGTTTATTTTGAAGTCGAATTAGCAAGTTGATGTCAAAAGATAAACAGTGCAAGAAAATTTTTTCTCAAATAAAATTTGGCACACAGATATTTGTCTTGATTTTGAGAAACCACTGCATACATTCACGAGAGATAATATATTGATCCGTTTATAAGTGATAGTAAAAATATCCATGAGAAAGGCATCGTTTTATTTACTATTCAATCGTACCGCTGAGTGCATCTCTGCATCTTAAATTAAATACACTCCTGTTTCGACTGAGAGTTGCATCGCGGTTGGCAGTGGATTCTCGACTGCGGCTGTATATTCTTGCCGACGAGATTTGTCGAGATGTACCGTGGCGTTTCTTTCTTTTCTTTTACGTGGGAGTACACGTACTCTGCATCAGGTGTCCCGGAAAGCACGAATGCTTGCGTGCCTGACCTTCTTCCCGCCACTCGCGAGTTTCGCCCACCCGTCTTTTTCTCCTTTTCTACCTTTTTCTCCCCTTAACCCATGTTTCCCTTTCGCGCGGTTATCTTCGCGTTGAAACACTCGTATGTCATACAGCATCGTGTAATTAGGTGTATAATTCGTACCGTGGGATCATTTCTTATTTTTCGAATGTGTGCGCCTCTTTTCGCTCTTTATCTTCTTTGTTCAGATCATTGGGATACGATTGTCGGATGTCATGTTTGAGAACTATTTCAAGGTAACGTGTTATTAAATTTACTCGTTACACTGTACCTTACTTTTTATATACCTTCTTTATTATATATTTTAAAATATTGAATAAAATTAAATTCTCTTCTAGAAAAATATTTTTTTAAACATTTTATTTATTCAACACGATTTTTATTATTATTCTATTTTTATTTTTATTTTTGTTAATAAAAAATTTTGCTAAAATGTCAATACCCTCAAGTCACATTTTTTATAACGATTGTATTTAAAAATATTGATTTATGTAACTTTTGCCGCTTTCACAGTAGAAATTTATATATAAACTTTAATTATAAAAGATTTTCCTGATATAACGTATCGAATAGAAAGAGAGGAGAAAGTAAAAATTATTATACATAAACATTTATTTTCTGCCATTGATTTATTTTTATTAACTAAAAATAATTTTTGATAAAAATAACTGATTCATTCCAATAACAAATGTAAATCGTATATTATTTAAAATAAATATGAAATGGAGCTTAATAAATGCAGATGCGAATGAAGTAAGTAGTATTAATTTATTAATTTTTATTCTCAGTTTTATTTATTTTATCCATTTTAAGAATAAAAAGTACAGTTTTAATTTTTCCAATTATATTTCACATTTTTTTTCTTTATGTGTATTTTTAATTGCATACTTTTAAATATGAAAGATTTTAATTTTATGACATAAAAATACTATTCGATATATGAATATTTCTAAAGGACAAAATATCGTAGAAGATAACTGCATAAAAGTGTAATGATAAACATAAAATATGTGCAGAACAGACTTTTTCGAAGAGATATAAATTCGATTCTCAAATTTTATTTGAGGGCTTCATATTCTTCGTATGCGCGCCCGCACATCTTTGGACTCGCCTCCGCATTTATTAAATTTTCATATGCGATATTAAAAGTCTCGACGTCTTAGGGCTATTGTCATCGAACAATCACAAGAACCCTTCAGCAACATTCATCATTCTTGACGTGCAGCACAGAAGCACGTGTGCCATCAACCTTTTTCGTTTCCAGTTGCCCATTTTATCCCATTTCTACATTTCCTCTCTTTCTCGGCAGTTCTCAGAATCAAACGAAACCTACTGAGCCGTTTATTTTATTCCTTCTTGCCGTCGTCTTTTGCAGTTTTCTCGTAGTCTTACAAACGATAAGCCTTTCAAAAGACGTTGCTCGAAAGAGCTATTTTTATAAATTAAGTTTTATGTAGGAAGAAATAAAGATATGAATACATGTAGTGCTATTTATATAAAGCATCACATTTGAGGCTTGATTTTGAATATTAATATTTACTAATGACGTAACGCGTCTTATTTTCTCTCATCCTAAATTTGTTCCATCATTTCCGCAAGAGCAACATCAAAGCTGCGTATGCGTAATGAACTTCGAGATTATGGGAATTCTCTACGGAAAATATTATCAGAACATTACATGCGACCGTTCTATTCCAGTAATCTGTTTTGGTAGAATGCATACATGTTCGGATAATAGAAGGTTTAAATAATGCGTGTTCCCATAATAATCGTAGCTCTAATAATAATAAATTAATATGATATTGACGTTTTCTCGTCAATCCACTGACAATTTTGCATTATATATTGTATTATATATGTATATTGACATTGTTGCCATATGCTAAACTGTGTATTTTCAGCTGTGCTACAATATGACAAAATATTCTTAATTACAATTATATTGAAATCCACAATAAAATCCGTGTGTTTTGGCTTCTGATATGAATTTTCGGCATTTAAATTTAAATATGAATTGCGACATAAATTAATGTTTCAGCACCTAATATTAAGCTCAAATAATCTTCTGATGACGCTCGTAATTAAACCGATATTCAATATCATATATCTGTATTTTCATGTGATATAAATATCTTCACCTATGTTGAATAAAATCTTATTTTTAAATTGAACTTTTGTGAATAACATGCACATTAATTTATTACATTCTGTTTCAAATTTATTCAATTTGTAAATCGTTTATTTTCTTCAAATAAAAAAACAAATATCATTGCTTGATATTTTCATTCTATCTTATTTCTAAACTAGAACTGTTATGCATCATGCGCATATTAATTTACTGTATTCTGTTTCCTCAAGTTTACTCAATTCGTAAATCGTTATTTTTCCAAATAAGAAAATAACCGTGATTGCTTGATGCATGTTTTCATTCTATTTTATTATTAAATTAGGTCTTTCATGTATTATATTAATTTACTGTATTTTATATCCAAGTTTATAACAATTCGAGAATCGTTACTTTCTGAAATAAAAGAAGTAAATATAATAATTGCTTGATATATGTACTTTCTGTCTATTACTCTGATATGTATACTGCATGATATTTTTTAAGACACGTGTAGTTCTCTTTAAAAGTAGAAGAGGCATAGTCGAAGAGTGAAGGACCTCAGTTCATTTTGATAAAGTATATCCGCATGCTCAGCATCATAAACTTGATTCCGAACTTATCCCGAGTCCTTCAAGGGTGGACGTTTTTATGAGACACGGTTTTTATTAGACGGACGGCATATGTCAGTCATCCATTTCTGACAGAGTGATGTCGCTTATCACGATTAATGACATTAACTCGATCGATAACAGTAAAAAAAATTCTGAGATAAATCTTTTCTTTTTTCATCAAATATAAATCTCTGATCCTTTTTTTAAATAAAAGAAACATGTGACAAAACTCTATTCTATAATTAAAATATATTGGCTAATTGTCGTCTTTAAAATTGTTGTCGTTATTATAATACATATAGTCAGAGAGCAAATGTGGAATACGATGCACCATTGTTACGTAACGAGATCATAGTGGTCGACTAAACCACACGATAAATCGTTCAATTAGCGTGTCGTGCGAATGAGAACCAGACACTCTCTCTCTGAATCGCCGTTAACTATTTGAAGTTGATAGTGGGTCTATTGTATCTACTCAATTATAAATCTTATTGTCAAAAACATTAAACAATTCAATTTTATTTATGTTATATCTGCAAATTTGAATTATTCTTATTGAAATATATAATATATTTAAATATATAATATATTTAAAGGTTGAAATTTATCCTAAATAATTCTCAATAATTTTCAATTTTTGATTGAGAATGTTATCTTTATTTTACGAATCTGTGTTTAAAAAATTTGTTATTATTTACGACTCATAACAATATTCATTATTAGCTCAAATAATTATAGATTCAAGACTCTGACCATAATTAATGAGAAGTTTCTTGTTTGACATTTCAATTAATTTTATGAATATAGTAATTATTTAAAAAATATCAAGTCACAAAATCTAATTCTTTAATAATTTATTGTGGATGACTATAATCATTATATAATTGAAGATGTTAGAACAGGATGACGTCACACGTTAAATGCTCATCAAATTTAGTACAGAATTTATAATTCAAATAAATAATAATTAAAATCTGCCATTTAGCAAACTGAAGTTATAAAAATAAAAAGTAATTTGTAAATCAACGTTTCATGAATTAAAGAATATTTGAAGAATTATGAAATCCTAAAAGTTTAACTATAGACTGGCGATTAACCAGAGATATATGAACTGTGAGCATTTCTCTCAAGTAATACTGTCTCTCAAGTAATACTCCAACAAAATTTGACCTATTTCTTGTCACACTAATGTGAATAGTCATTTCCGATGTATTTTTGCCTGTTGAATGCGAATTCGTTAATAAAAGTTAATTACATGTCACAATTTCGAGAACAACGCTGTTGAAAGATACTTTTTAGTCCCTTTAACGTCACTTTTCTCAAAATTGTGACATGATAGTCAACTGTTGCCAACGGATTCGTGTTCAGCAAACGAAAATAGGTTGGAAATGACTATTCACATTCGTATAGTTCTCATATACGCAAAATGGTTGTTGGACTATGAATACTGGCCTTAGTATTCTATTTATTCTTTTTTACGAGTTAAATGTCATTTTGATGCTTTGAAATTAATTAATGCATTTTAATTAACATAAATTAAATGGATCTTATAAATCTAGTGTTAGTAACTGTGTTACAGATTTTGGCGACAGTTCCGGAGAGTTAAATACCTCGACTATAAATCGCACTCTTGCTATTTTGCTCTTACGGCATTCTGATATGCGTTTACACATGTTTGCTCATGCTCGCCTCTTTGCATCCATGTCGCTACCGCGAGAACAGGTTTCGTCGGAGAGAGACAAAAAGAGGAGACAGAGGAAACAGAGGGCGGGGAAGGAAGGCCGACGCGAAAAAAAGTAGAAAAAGCCCAGGCCTCGACAGATGTTGTACTGGTGAGATCAACTCGAAGCGACGCGCGATGGAGTTGTCTCGTCTATCCCAATTACCTTTTATCCCGTCAAGTCCGCCGAGTGCATCAGTTGCGGCGTGCACGTTTCAGAGTAACCTTTTTACCTTTTTTTCTCCCCATGGCTGATGATGCACTGCACATCGAAACCTCGCCGAAGTGCGTCTCGCGATGTCGTCTTTATCGACGTCGCAGAGATATACGCGGGTTTCGCAGAAAATCTCGTTACAACATGGCGAATGTCGCGTATTATTATGACAAACTACTGCGTGTTAAGATCTATCCACTTCACTGTACATATTTCATACAGGCTTTCATGAAATATACGCAACATTGCGTTTTAACTTGTCGTTTCCCCGATATTACGCTCGAGTACCTTTCGCTATCGTGAAAAATTGTGTGACTTTATAAAGAAAAATTGCCAGGATGTACAAAGTAATGTAACATACATCGCGACAATGCTCATTAATATTCTGTGAGTTACACAGAAACACGAAGGCGGAACGCGAGGGTTAACAATAGACATTCTCGGTTGCTTTGAGCAATTTACCACGACGGTACGGTAAACCTGCTCGTGCGCGGATTGCGCGATAATCATATTCCCTTATAATTCTACGAGATATGGAAATAGTGCGGTGTATTGAAATAGTGATGGTGCTTGTCAAATTCGACAAGTTCTACAGAGGTTCTACAGAGGATGATGCCCCGCGAAAACGCTCTTTCCGAAAAAAGGGATTGTGCACCCCAAGAAATCCATTTTTCCGGACGCCTGGGCAAACACGAGAGAACGCGTGGCATTTACCGTTCCTACAGGAGAAACGCAACGTGTCTGCCTTCCGGTGAGGAAGATGGTACCTGTTTGCTCTGGGAATCATACCGGAGAGCTGGTGCACATCCGCAGGATCCACTTTCCGTCCTTCCCATAGATTTGCTTCCCTTCGTCTACGTCCTCGTTCGCCTAGATTCAACTACCTTCCACCCCCGAGCATTTTCCATCCTCCTGTCGCTTCAACCACCATTCTCTCTGCCGTATGTGTTCCTCTTCGTCTCTAGTTTCAACGGATCATACACACACACACACACACACACACACACACACACACACACACACACACACACACACACACACAC
>NW_012130073.1:2319914-2321904 GCF_000143395.1 Atta cephalotes
ACACACACACACACACACACACACACACACACACACACACACACACACACACACACACACACACACCCTTTGAGACCAACCGCCGTACTGCAATCCCTCTCATGGGTTCGAATAATGTCCAATATGCGAGCCAGAATTCACACGCGTGGAAACGTGACCCCGGTTTTCACGATGGCGAGCGTTACTTTGTTGCAGATGATCCCTTTATTTGATGATTGGAGTCTCCTTTCATGGACTGTCTCTGTATACATATATTCTTTGCATGCTATGAAATATTTATATCGACGATTTATCTCTTTTAAATTGACGTTACATACAATTCTTATTTGATCTTTCAACAATTGTTAGTTTTTTTTTTTTTTTTTTTTTAGGAGCTAGACATGATTAAGAATAGCCATTCAAATTTTACTATTTAGCAATTTTATTATCAATTTTGATGTTATAATTGATATTATCAATTTTGAACATGATTTATTTATAAAAATAAGCTAAAATGAATCAATCATCATAAATTGATATCTTATTAAGCAACAGACAGATTGATATTTTACAAGCAATGTACTTCAAAGAACTTTTAATTGACACAATGTACTGTATAAATCCTTAATATTATTGCCAGAGGATCAATAATATTGTGAAATATCAAATATCGTTCAATAATATTGATCGGGGGCCGCTTTACAATTATATTCAATGCAATATCAACACTACATTAAACACGATGTTAATTACAAATATCAGTTATATTAACTTCGGCTCACAAATTAAATTTTCTTTAAAATGTGTAATTTAAAGTACACACAAACAAACAACTGTATATAAAGAACGAATGTCGATTTAAAAAGAACTTTTAATATTTTATCTTCACGCATTAATATGTAATATCGCCAACTTTCTAACGCTTGCGTTAAGTTTAAAATGCTTCCGTTAGTTTCCTTCCCCCCTTATCTTCCTAATCGTACGTCGTTAATCGACTACATTTGCAGGGAACATTCTGCAGCGAGTAGACGCGCTCGTCATGTCTACACCAGCCTTCGTCCCAGAGTTTCGCTCCTTGGCACTCGTGTTCCGCCTCTCCGCATTTCATACGGTTACGATACGCTTTTAACCTCAATAGCAACCCTTTGAGATCTCAAAGTTTAGTCTCACTTGCGCTGTAATAACGAACAATGCTGCTTCTCTCAGAAGCGCGTACGGAAACGTTGGCCTAACGAGCAATTCCAAAGAACACATCGCGCTTCCTCAATTTTATTTATTCTCATGTTATTCGCAATCCCGAGAGAAATGTTTCAAACATTGTCTTAAATTCGCGACTAATTAAGAGAAGTTTAGGGTCTGGGGAAAATTTCGCGAATGGAAAAGCACAGTGTTCATAGCAAATTATTCTATATAATTTTCTATATAAGGTATACAAATAAGTCCCCTTGACTTTTTTCGAAAACATCGTATATCTACTAATAAAAGAAATGGTACAAACATTCAAAGTACACTCAATAAAAGTATTTGCCTTTCAAATATAGTACTTTTTGCTATTATCTTTCAGGCAATTGCGATGAAAGAATGCAGCGCGATTTATTGTTTACATCGAAATCATTTTCAAATCTTTTAAACTAATCTTGACATATTTTTTCTAGTACAATGTTGTTTCTATAAGTTTCACATATTATTCTGGCGGTTGCTGACAGTTTTGTTTAGTGACGGTTTTACAACGATGAAAATAGTAAAGCATGTAATAGCGAATATACATTTTTTTAGCGTCCATTTTCAATTAAACTAAAAAAATAATTGATTGTCCAACTATGAATTCTTATATAGTTTTCGAAATGCAGATTGGTCAACCTTATTAATGGAAAAATAATTTTTCGCGAAAATTTGAATATCGTGTCGTCTAAAGTTAATCGCAGAAATTATTTATACCAGATTCAAAAAACTTACAAAGATTGAAATAAAAGTGCTGAAATCTATATATATATATATATATATATATAGT
>NW_012130073.1:2322924-2325361 GCF_000143395.1 Atta cephalotes
TATATATATATATATATATATATATAGGAATTTTGTAAAAAATTCCTGAGAATTTTCAAGATATTTTTCAAAATTTCAAAAGGAATTAAAACCTCTGGAAATTTCAGATTTTTCAGATTATTCCAGGCAATGAACTCTAAAGATTTAAAATCTTTATTTATTTATTTTTTTATGATGTTTGATATGATTTTCATCTTCTCTTTTGCTGCGCACGAGAGAAAAGTAATCGTCATTTTCAATTTTCACACGTACAGAGTTTCACGGTAGAAATTAGAATTATCAGTTAACGAAGATTGAATAAAATTATGAAATCCAATTTGACGTGATTAAATGTGATGCGATTAAACACGATGTCGATATATAAGTTTTTATTTCCAAGTTTTATATAAGAGATTTGCACATATCAGACTATAGTATAGTTATATTGTAGTATTTTACTCACGATTTAATTTTTTATTCAAATGCGCTGAAAGCATATTGGAAAATCGTTTTCATTTAATTTTTTATTACCTCCTCAAAATTTTCAAAACAAATCTTAATTCAAATAAAAATAATACAGATGCTAGGTCACCTTTACGTTATCTTTCCTTTTGCTAGAGTCTTTTTTATCAAGTTAACCGGTTATCTTCTCTGCTCTGGCATATTCCATTTCGTTTTCGACTGCAGACACTGATGCGCTTGCAGAGAGCTTAATATAATAATGCATAACATACAGAGACAGATGCGCATACACATCGTGTGCACGGTCGTTTAATATCTAGCTGAGAAACAACCAGATGATATGAATAAATGTGCACGAAAGACTGTAGAGCGCTCTGCAATAATATAAAGCGGAGAGCATTACAGCCGAATGAGATTGTCCAACGAAAGTTATGAAATTTAATGCAATATAATACTGTTTATTAATTTGCAATGACTGGTGTATTTGCTATCAGAAGTCCAACATACATGTCATAATGTATACATAATAATATGAAACGTCAATATAATTTGATATCGTCTACATCGTTAAAATGATGACAATGAGAAATTATTATTTAACATTACTGTTATAAATTTCTCAAATTGTATTGCTTGTTGACCCGTGAACACTGGAAATGTGACTCGATCATTATTTTAAAATCCTTATGCTTCGTTCGATTAATGAAACTTTAATTCAATCGGGAGTTGAAAATACTGACTTGTCTCATAAGTCGTTCAATCACTAAATTGAATAAATTTTGCAAAAGATATTCTTGAATATTCTGAGGCCAAGGACGATTCGATTCGATAGAATTGAATAAAACGAAAAATATATATTTCCATCAAAGTAATGAATACGTAATAAATTCTTTTTGCAAGATCGTCTGCACGGTACTCTTTATATCTCTAGATACAGAATTATATATTATATTTGTATATGATAAGAAAATTCTAAGAAAATTCACTTGGACTGCGAAGATATTTTCAAGATATACTGTAATGAAGTTATCAAAATTTCTTTTTAAAATCTTTTTAAAATTAGGACAATTTCTCCGTTGTTTTATTATGCAGTATTGAGCGAGAGCGTGAAGAATTTTTAATAAATTGTAGGAAAAACACATTAATCATTCATGATTAATCCACGAATTAAAAGATTAAAAGAAAGAAAGCTTTTAAAAGTCTTTTTTGCAAACCACGTTCTGGTATTCATTATTTCGTAGGAAAAAATTTACTACAGCTTTTATTTTATAAATGTCGAGTAGTTTAATTTAGCTGAGTTTATTAGAGGTAGTTTATACAGCTGATTAAAGCTATACATGCAAGCATTATTTTTTCGCAGCTTTCCCTCGATAATCTAGCGCGCTCGGCGAAAATGCAGCCGGACGTTATCATGTTATTCAAATTAGCCGTCTAGACGATCGTACGGGCCAATTTTCCGGCTTTCCGCGGCGCCAATTAAAACGATTTTCCTACGGTGCTTTCAACGCCGTATCCGGTGGCCAAGCAATTTCCTGCGTGTCTGAGAGGAGAATTTGGGTGACACACGCAATATGCGTATTGTTTCGAGAACAGTCAAATGAGGAAAGCCAAGAATTATAATATCAATTCAAATACGAGTGTAAGCATATTGAGTCTCTGACTTTCTTATCCATCAAATAATTCTTATTCAATTTAAATTAAAGTAGACGATAGACCTTTACTGAGAAAAAAATGTCTGATATTTGTGATTATAATTGCATAGTAAAATAATGAAGACCTCCATTTTTATAATTATTACCTGCATAAAGTATAATTAATAACTATAAACACATTATATTTATACAGTTATGTATATATATATATATATATATATATATATATATATAATAATATTATTTTATTAGTTATTATTATTATTATTATTATAATTATATTATTATAAAATAAAAATAAAGTACTCTTCTTCTTCTACACTAGTCGTAGTCTACCTAACTAA
>NW_012130073.1:2325381-2337163 GCF_000143395.1 Atta cephalotes
TACTAACCCCTTCCGTTGGTTGTCCTTTCGGTCGTAGTTACTTCACTAGTTTAATTACTATTATTAGTATATATATATATATATATATATATATATATATATATAAAATATATTTTTATGTATTATAGTTTATATTTATAGTAAATTGTATTTATATAAAAAATAAAAATGCTCCTTTTGCTTACAGCTCGATTGCCTATAAGCACTTTTGCGCACAAATAAAATTTTCAGAAATAACATTGGTTATCCAATATTAGGTCAATATTGGGAGGGGGGGAGTCAATGTTTAGCCAATATTCACTATACATTGGTTATCCAATTAATCCAATATTGGGGGGGGGAGGAATGTTTGACCAATATTCGCTATACATTGGTTATCCAAAATGGAGAGGGAGCAATGTTTGGATATACATTGGTTATTCAATATTGAGGAGGGGGAGGAAAGGAGGGATAATGTCTGGCTAATATTAGATATACATTATCCAATATTGAGTCAATATTGAGGAAGCCTCTTGTCTGTCCAATATTGACTATACGTTGGTTATCCAATATTGGGTTAATATTGGAGGAGGGAGGAGAGTCAAGTGCATATAGGCAATCGAACTATAGGCAATAATTTTTGTGCACAAACGAACTGCCAGCAAAAGTGATGTAGGGAAATGATGCATGTAGGCAAACAGGATCCTCTCTAAAAATATATGTAATTGGTCTTGAAAATAATTATATAACTCCTAGCCATATTTTACCATACAATTATAGTCACAAATACTAAAATACTTTTCTCTTAGTATTTTCAAAGAAAATGTCTATCTATTTTGTTAAAATTATTCAAAATGTTTGAAAAACTAAAATATGTAAGCAAATGTAAAATCTGAGATTTCATGCATTTTATGAGTTATAAAAGAATTTTTATTTATAAAATAAATAAAATGAATAGATAATGGAGAATAATAAAATCGTCTTACTTTAAGACAACTCTGGAAAACTTTCATAAAATGGAGATAAAATTTGTAATTTAATAAATGGACTCCATTAGACGTAATTATTTCGCGGAAATAGTTGTTTATCATTCAATTATAGTTACAAATATCAAACATTTTTTTCTCATTGCGAATTGACTACAACAATTTCAATGAAGAAAATTTTTGTCTATTTCGTAAAATATTGTATATTGTTCAAAATGTTTAAGAAATTCTAAGATATGTATAAGTAAATGTATGAAGTTTAGAATAGTTATAAGTAGAATTTTATAAAATAAGATAAAACGAATAAATAAAGGATAATAAAATTCATTTTATTTAAAATAATTTCTGAAAACTTTCATAAAACATTCGTTATATTTTCTATAATGGGGACAAAGTTCGTAATTAATAAATGGATTCCATTAAACGTAATGCTTTCGTGGAAATGATTGTTTATCATCATCCTTAAATGCCTGAGCGGAGATTATTATCTCCGCATTCGCGTAGCGATATAGATCGTTCTTTAAAGTTCTCCTCAACTCTTTACAGCACATCCGTCAAAGTCATCAGCTACGTGATCATATGGCGGCGCGCGTACCAAACTGTCTCGAAATAATCCGGTGTAATTAGCCAACGTCGATTAATTATCATGATCTCTATCTTAACAGCCGGACGTTTCCCGTCCATCGTCTTTAATGCTGCTCGTTGGTCCCCGTTGGCGGCAGCCGGTGATGTCGCCATTCGGATCTCAAACGAGCCAACAAAAAGGCACCTCTAACGAACGAATCGTCGCTCGGTTTCTAATCCTGCGGAAATTGATTTCGTTATCTCCCGACGGATTTCGCGTGTCGTTTCGACGACTATCACCAGTCGTCGGGCGAGAACGAGATACGACCGAGATCTCTCGCTGCAGCTTCGATTTCATCGACCTAAAAGTCCCTCAATTTCCTCTACGAGAAAATCCAGGGATTCGATCTTACAATTTTTAAATTTACGTCGTTTTTTGTACACGACAGGTCTGGAAGGTAAATTTTATCGTTTGCATATGTATGGAGAGATGTAATGAAATACGTCGCGAACGATCGGCACCGGAAGTAATTACGTTTATCCGGAGAATTGTTTGCATGCGCGAATGGGTATAAACATTGCAGCTATACAGCGGAAATTTCGCGTTTCAGTGTGTTTACTGGATTCATTAATTTTTTTTATTATTAATATTGTGCATTGAGATAGAAAACGCGAATCTGTGTATTATAGCATACAATTCTCTTGGTGGTTATTGATTTCAACAGTGACAATAAACTCTGTAAACCTACTCTCTCCCGTCTTCTCGCAATTCTTTATTGTAGCATTTCATCTTTTGCGCACACTTTTATTCTTCTACATTTGCTGTAATATATATCGACGCTTTAGACCTGTAATACATATGTGTCAATATAGCACAGGTACAAGAAAATAAATGCCTTATATCGGGAGATATGATATTTCTTTTCCTTTTACTTCCAAGCGAAAATGACGCTCTTGTTCTAAGATATTGATATCCATTCATTCAGACACTTCATTTCTTTCTAAAAATGTAATCAGTAATTCAAAACCAAACTATTGAAGTATTGTCGTCTAATTATTAAAATATCCAAACTATTTTAACAATATGTTCTCTCCTTTGTATACTGGTTATTGCGGTAAATACACGGAAAAAAAACAGTTTGTTACAGTATTTGAAAAGAGTATAACAAAATGTGGTCAACTAAATGGATTTTCATGAAATTTTCACCAAACGTTCTATTGAGTCATAAAACTGGTGAAAGGATTTTATGTACAGAGATGACCAGGAGAGCCAGTATAATGGCAACTTGGGACATAGAGCTATGTCGCCCTTTTGGATAATGTTTCGTTCTTTTCGGTGATTCCACTTATCGATTTTTGTGAACTTCGTAATGCGCTCTCTCAATCATTTGAATGGTTTGAGGGCTCTCAGTCTTTTTTATTAGATTATTTTTTTCAAATTCCGAGAAGTAAGTTCTACTTACTGTCATCGTCTTATTCTGGTTTATTTCTACTAGTATGTAAAATTCTTTCTACTAGTATGATTCACTAGAACGTTTCGTGAAAATATTAATTGATCATTTTAGACAATTTTGATATATGCTTTAGTTAGATACAAATCTGAAAATAACTTTGCTGAACTATCAAAATAATTATAATTAGAATGCTTAATCAATGATGACAATACTACAGAAGTTTCAACAGTCTAGCGATTAATTTGAACATTCTACATTATTATTTTTATGCTCTAACCAAAATTAAATCTATATCTAGCATTTTTAGATACTTCATTATATGAAAAAAAAACATCTATTTCGGAGATAGTTTCAGATTCAAATCTTGATTAAGGTAATATTCGTTACAAAATCTTTTCATTATTTAAAAATCAATTTGTAATATTACTATTTCAGCTTTAATTTAGGACTGCGTTCGGCGTGCAATTTAAAGTACTGAAAAACATAAACTTAAAAACTTTACATACTGATGTCCTTGTATATGCACACTCAATATTACCAAGTTTTTTTTTAGAAACCGTACTTACTATCTATTTATTTTCTTAAAGTTCACGAACAAGAATGTATCTTAAAAAATCTCACATTATTGATGGATAGTTAAAATATAATTTAACATTTTGCGCCCATTCGATGCTATTAGTGATGTAATTACACGAAGAAAACGAGAAACGATTATTTCACCATGAAATCATTTTCGCCGGTCGTAGCACATCATTTCTCTTGCTTGACGCGAGAAAAGAACGGCTGCGACGGCAGTGCGATAAATAATCCGTTCCCGTACGCGCGCCTTTGTCACTGGGTGACAATCGCTTCGCGATATCACCTTTTCGCGGTTGCTGCGCTTGTTTTTTCTTCCTCCCTCCCTTCCATCCTCCCATGGGATTCGATCGCGCTCGATTCCATTTCATGGTAGCGACAAAGACGATTCGTCAAAAAAGAAGTGAAGGAGAGAAGGAAAGGATCGGAATGGTCGATTCACCTGAACGAATGACGAGTGCGCCTTTATCGGGTTGCATTTATCACGAGTGGTTCTCGTGTGCACGAGTCGTGCGGCGGTGGCGTTTGTGGGTGGAAGATGAAAAAAAAATTCGGGAGTGTGGGCGGACGGATAGAAAGTAGAGAGGGAAACGGCCATAGGAGAGAATCTTGGGGAAGATAATCGCGAAGTTTGAATACGATTCTCCCCGCGGCTACGACCCGGTCGAGGATATCCGTGAGATATTACAGGCGTCGTTTGTTCGAGGGTTGCTATCCCTCTCGGCAGTTTTCCTTAGCCCTTACTATCGGCTTTTTCCCTCGCTCATTCGCTACCGTTCTTTCGCGAGACGTTCTTTCAGCATCTCCATCTACCCTTCGTCGCTTCGATTCGCTTCTTCGGAAGAAGATAAACTAATCTCCGGGCATCATGCACTATGTCGCTTCGCTTTCCGAAGAGATTTAATTTGTTTAAAGCTTTATCATGGAAATTGGAAGTTGGACACGGTGTATCGCGCATATTTTCGCAATGATCTCTTAAAAGAGAGATTTTGATATAGTAATGATATTAAGTAAAATTTGTATCACTGAAGGGTTTATATATATCACTATGAACTTTTATGGTATTAGATTACTTAAAAGATGAAAGCCCTGCTACGTGGATCAAATAATTTGTTATTGAAACAGATTTAAATATGAATATTCAATCTTTTAGAAATCTATTTAACCGATTTAACGTATCTATGTTATGTCATTAATTTTTGCTACAATAATGTGAATACAAATAAAAATCTTCCTATTCGAGAGTAATGTATTATGCGCACCCAAAAAATTTATTTTAAATTTGTTATTAAAGGATAGGTAATCCTATTAAGTATTAAATTATTGAAAAGATAAAAGCTATCAAGATCAAAGAATTTGTAATTGAAACATGCAAATTTTTAAATATTGAACTTTTTACAAATTATTTAACGAATTTATGTTATATCATCACATTTTTTGCTAAAATAATGTGAATGCTAATATAAAAACGTTCGTACTCGACAGTAATATACTTCGCACACCCAAAAAATTTTTGCGATAATCAGAAAAATAGCGGCGTTCCGTAACAATGATTTTTAATCTTGAAGCGATGTCTCGGAGAAGATAATCGGGAAGTTTGAATACGATTCGCCGGCGGCTACAAGGTATAAGTTGAGGATATTCCTGAGATATTACAAGCATCGTTTGTTCCGGGGAGCGTCCTCCGCCTACGCTGTACTCTTTCACGATTCTCATTTTTAGCCCCTTCGTGCCCTTCCGCTTTCATTTCTCTCTCCTTCCCTCCCCCCCCCCCTTTACCCCCTCCCCTCTCTCTATCGCTCGCTCACTTTTTCTATCTCTTTATCCATGTACCTTTTTCTAAGAGTCGCTCAAATGATCACGAAAACGATTAAGATCCGCGATTCTCCGCGAAAGCAGATGCGACAACGAGAAATATCTTACGAACAGGAAAAGAAGAGAGATCAAGGAAACACAGACAGGATGAGGAAGGATAAGTGGCCTCGGGAAAACGGAGCGTGAAGGGAAAAGCGTCCCGAATCTCTCTCCAATGTTTCCGCTCTCACCATTGCTGGATAGAAGATATTCCGCGAAGACTGCAGTTTATTCTCGCTAATATTTAATCGTAGGACTTTCTGGCAATCCGGTATTCCGGTACGAGGCAACGTATCTTTACATATATGTGCGAGTTATGTAAATGCATCGGTTGACCTCCACTATGTTTGCATTTCCCTCTTCACAACGGTGTGCCCGGTTTTCCTTCCTTGAACACCTGTCTTATGCACCTTCTGCGCCTGATAGGTAATTCCTAGAATCCTTTAATCTATACATATGCTCCGTATACACGACACAACTTCTCCCTGTTCCTTAAACAGTGACGAGTTGCCTCGTACAAACTCCTAATCTATCTATAGTGAGCGTGAGTAATTATTTCGTCTTTCTCATTGTAACGGCTTAGATGAAGCTTGTGGTGCCACGGGCGAATGCAGCTGACGCTTTAAATCAACGTCTTTCAGTCAGTCGCAACATTTAATGCATCCTTCGCGAAACGAGAGTAATCGTAATCTTTATATCTTTCTCGAAAATTATTGTTCTGCGTTTGTATTAATCTTTTTATAATTTTTATTAAGACTTTTTAAATAAAACCTTTTTTTACTAAAATATCGGAAGGATCAAAATACTTAGTGATAAAATTAAAGAAGAAATTATGATTGTTGAAAAATATTTAACACATAATCGAAAAAGATCATATTTGATAAAAACGGGTATTGGCCTAATTATATTTTTGTGTAAATTTTACAATTTTCATTTCAAGCAAAAAAAATACAATAAAAATTATTTGATTTCAAATAATTACAGTAAAACAAAATGCTTTATATAATAAAAATGTAAATGTTTACTGAAAGTCACATTTGATCCGATCATTACTAGAGAATTAAAGATACTCATTAATATCAGTATTATTAAATTGCTTTATTCATTCACAATTTAATTTATAATATTACGTACTCCAACTATAGTTTAGGATTGTCCGACAAATTATCGGCAGTTTGTTTAGATTAAAAATTGTAAAATTTACACAAAAATATTATTAGACATCAGCTTTAACTAAATATAATTTTCTTCGCTTTGTATTAATAAATTAATTATTTCTTTCTTTTGTATTCGTTAATATAAATCTTTACGAGTTTATAATTTCTACAAACGCACCTGAAATTAATTTTTCAATATTTACACACAAGACGTATACTGATAACACGTATACACGTTCATATCTCGAATTGACGCGTCTATGAATTCTAATTGCGCTAACGACATTCGTGTGATGGAGAAAGTTTCTGGCGGAAAATTATTCTTGCCGGAGAGATAAAACCGATTTCGGGAAACCAGAAGTCACGTCCAGTAAGGAAAAGTCCGAGGGCACCGTCGTAAAAGTGGCTCTCCAGGCTGTGATAAGAGAAAATTATTGAACTTTTTGAAGTTATGGCATAATGCAGAATCTCAAACTTTGACCTTTTCGACTATTCTTTTGGTGATCATTATTGGATAGAAGATGAAAGATGAGTCCATAATCAAAAATTGGGTTAAAGCTTTCATTTCAAAAATCTCGATATTAAAAATTGTTGCCATATCTTATAGGAATGACAAATGGCGAAATGTTGCGGTAAGTATTTGCTAGCGCGGTATGCGAATACATATATGATAGCCGACCGATAACAGCTGTTTGACAGAAGTTGAAAATCGAAAGTGCCAATAAATCGGAAACTCGATACTTTGGATTCCACAGCGGACTCGGCTTTATAGAAAGGATATTATATCCGTATAGTTCTATTATATGGGTGATAAAATTTTCGTCTGGACACTCTTGTTGTATTATATCGTCAGTTTAATATCAAAACGTTTAAACTGTTCTTGTACAATAGAATTATCGACATAAAATATAATAGCTGAATTAATTATTATTGAAGAATTATTTTAAATAACAATAATAATTTAAACTAAACCGCAATATGAATGACAATATAAATACATAAAAAGCGCCAAATACAAATCAAGACTAGATTTTAGTGCTTAATAAAATTTCTATGTAAAATTGAAATGTATCTTTTAATTAAATAAATTAAATAAATTCCGGTTGCTGTTGGACTATTATTACGCTTCAAGTCTTTATCACGGTAACAGTCTTTACTATATTTAGTGCCAATGTGAAATTTTCATCATTTGTCCGTAATCTGGATCTTCGAACTTCAGTGCAGACTTTTATAAGATCATAACAAAAATTCATAGCACTGCGAACTTCAAAATTTAAGCAGCTATAATTGCGTTACAAATGAATAAAATTAAATTAAATTTAAAAACTATTTCAAAGCTTAAAATCTCTACTTTCAAAAGCTCACTGTCTTTGAATTTCTGTGAGTTGGTAATTTTTGTTATACTACAAAACTACAAAACTACGAGCTTATATTATAAATATAATACAGATAAAGTAACACTACGAACTTTTGTTTTAATCTAATATATCTACATTAACCCTGTACAAAAATTTAAAAAAAATCTTACATATTTGTAAAAAATTTCACAACGAATTTTTACGTAAAAATTAGATTGTATTTTACTTATTTTGTATAGATTTAAATTTATCTACCAGATTTCACAATAAAAAAATATCGACTGTGCTTTTAAAGGTTAAGCATCAAGATCCACTTCAATTGAAAACAGGATTCTTCTTCTTATTTTATTTAAACTATTTAAAAATGAACAAATTTTATAAAAATGAACACATTTTAAATAATGAAGATTGAATTAGAGATACAATTTGCAAAAAAAAAAAGAAAATAGCGATTTATATACTGATGACTTTTCATACACTTATTGTTAATATCAGCGTGCAACGTATTTCACGCGCTCGCACGCCCGCCATCTGATTTTCAGGCAGCGACCCGGCGGCGCAATCAGCATCGATTCACACTCGGCGATTCGATTAATCGGACGCCGAAGAAACAAAGCCGTGTAATAAACAAAGAAACCGACCTCGAGCTGGGCTGGCGCGGCGCGTGCGATTTCCGCGGGATTGCATTGTGCGGTTTATATCCGAGGGCGTGTATCTCACTGGTTATTTCACGTCGCTGATCATTGTTGCCGTTGTCGCCCGATCATTGTGTGCGGCAAAGTATCGTACCATTCGTGCTATCCAACCCGCAGCATAGGACTCTTGTTTTACACCGCGCCGCGCCGGCGCGTAATTAAGCTGTGACTCGCTGCTAAACCGGTAAACTGCGCAGAAATTTTTCTTTTTCTTTTTTCTTTTCTTTTTTTTTTTCAGTATAGAACATCAATGTAATTGAAGTCTCTCGCGTATTAGAAGTCTTCCACGAGACGTAGAAACGAGCGGATACATGCTTCCTGCATAGCGAAGAAATTAGGACGAGCTTTGTTCTATTTTCAGCATTTCAGCTGCTGTTTTTCCGCTATAGTGTTTCTCAACCTTTACTCGGAACCGCTTGTAAGAATAACGAAACCAATAATAGTGTCAAGGCTAAAACAGAGACTTTAACTTTCAACCATGTAAAATTTTGCACTTTTCATCAGCAATCGTCTTTCACTTTCAGGGCAAATTTTTCGTACAAAAATCGGAAAAAATTCTTTTATATCTGTGAAAGCTTTGAAATCTGTCAGTGTTTACTTATTTTTTACACAGATTCAAATTTATCTATCAGAATTCACAATCAAAATATCGACTACATTTTCAACTTGACTGGCAGAAAGTTAATTTTTTCACAATTGTATATTTCTTGAATTATGTGCGCATTAATTAAGATTCTTAATATTTTGTGGAAATTCTCTCTATTATCTCTACAGTTTATTCAGGATGTATCGTTATAATAACCAATTAAATAATTTTACAGACTGCGTATTTATATGGTTCCGGATTGTGTAGCATCCGAATAAATTTTGTTACCTTTCTCATTTCCCATGTTTATCTCCACCTAGATGCCAGCTGGCCGCTTCCTCGTGCAAGTAAAATATTAATTGTGTGCAATAACGTTATATTGTGATCGTGCGAATGGGGCTATTTAATTTGTCCGCGAACCGTTTCACGCCTCGCTTCTTCTTCTTCTTTTTTCTCTCGTTTCTTGCGACCATGCGCAAGAAACGGTAGAAATGACGAATTTTATACCGGTTGCCGCGTGACGATGAGTGGCATACATTCCGCATGAGGGATGTCGACGGATCATGAAATCGGATGAAAGGCGAATCGAGATTAACGGGATTCCCGGTTTCTCCTTCGCGAAGAACGAGGAGAACGTCAGCATGACATAATCGAGAGATCCTTAATAAAGCAGATGGAGCGAGTAATTGTGCTATTTCTCTCTTAAGCGGAACGGTGACGTCCATAGTATTGCTATGTCTGTCATCTCCACTTTTACGTACTTTTTCCATATTTCTATATAACTACTTTTTTTTCCTCTGATAATTTCACAGTCGCCCGATATTCCGATTAAAAAAGACAATTATCTCGGGAGCTGGAAGACAATGGTCCCTTCGATATCATCCGTTGTGTAATCTATATTTTGTGATTGCAGAGAAACCTCGTAATTTTCCATAAAGTGATCTTAATTTCCGGCTTGCTTGATATGGAATTCTGTTCTTTAAGATAAAATGCAATCAAACACATCTTTCGTAAGATTATCTCATCGCTCTTTCCTTCTTTCTGTTAAATTTTCTGAAGCTAATGCTAAAATCTGTATTATATGGGTATTATTTTTTATTACTTTCAGGTAAATCGCCATTATTTCTATTTAATAAACAATTTAACTCAAGAAAATGTATAACTTAATTATAAACTTAGATTATTATTTATTACATGCACACATATTTACTACATAGATATTGTTTACTTTTAAATTAATCACAGAACAGATTAATTTACATTTTGATACATAAATGTTCAAAATAATTAAATGCTATTTTTAAAATATTGATCATAGTATGTATATAGACTCAAATGATAAAAATAATTTCAAAATCAAAGACTAAAACAAGATAGCAAGAGTTAGAAATCAAACTAATATTTAATAATTAAGTATATAATAAGTATATAATAAGTACAATATAACAAACGTTTTAACTCTTATCTCGAATCATCTTCAATGTACAATATTAAGATATTAAAAAACAGTAAATAACATATAAACAAACTTGCGATTGATCGTCGTACATAATGTTAAAACAGTCATTTAAATTATTCCTCTTCAAATTTTGCGATGTTAAGAAGAAATCATTATAAAATACTCTTTTTTAAATTTTACGTATTTCTCTAATGTTTTTTCTCTTATCCTTCAAATAATGCGGACGGTAATGCAATCCACCAAAATTCACCAATTGCAATTTCAAGATTAAATATCTTTTAAGTGTTCAGAATTTTCTAAATTGCAATAGATTCACAATCCACGGAGACAATGATAACAGATATAATTACATTAAGATTGTTATGTTCAAAAGATTTAACAAACAATGACCCTTGACTTAATTAATTGCTATTTTTAATTTAAGGGATTGGATTATCACTCCTTCGATTCGATGTCTAGTACACTTCACAGAGAAAGAATTATTTTTACTCGTCAGAATTTTTGTTATTCAAATAATATAGTAAAGCCACCATCAGCTTCCGAGAATTGAAGATGTCGCATAAATCGAGAATTTATTCTCGTCGATACCACGAAATGTTATATAACATGGATTATAATGAATATAGCCGAAATTTTTAGAACACGCTTACGTAATGAAATTCCACGAAATATCTTTGTTATTTTGAGGCAATTTCGAACTACGACTTTATTTCCAATTACACTGAAATGAGACGTAACGCGAATTTATTTACAGAAGCACGATCATTCGAATGGCCAATAAATTCTCCACAATTAATTTCGCGCTTTTCTCTCATTCGTTCCGTGTCACTCGTAAAAAAGGATACTTCCGGTGCGCCATTCGTCTGATCCTACTATCTGCGATAAACCGGCAAACTGCCTTGTCTTTCTCGGCAATAATGTTCGCATAGCGATGAAGGAATGTCTCGATCTCTTGAAAGTATGCTTAAATAGAATGCATGCTGTATGACATTTGTTGTCTGAAATATATGTAGCTGCAATAAACAACGTCTATTATCTTAATAATAATAGAAGAACTATATTTACTATAAATATGTATTATATACACACACACACACACACACACACACACACA
>NW_012130073.1:2340139-2343609 GCF_000143395.1 Atta cephalotes
TATATATATATATATATATATATATATATATATATATATATATATCAATAAGAATAAGCCTTCATTTACTTTAGCTATTCAAATTTCATTCATTAGTGAAAGCAGAAATAAATACAATTGAAAAAAATCAGTCCTGATAAAATCTTAATGATAAAATTACATCGATTGAGAGATTACATCTGCGTGCAATATTATTTTGAATATATGATAACGTTAGAGTTTCACGATAATGACACTACGAATCATAAAATCTGCAATTATAAATAAAATTCTCAGTATTGATAAAATTATCAGAATTCTACAAAAATATGCCGATTAAGTACATGTAATAAGTTTTATTGCTATTTTAAATGATAAAATCAATAATGTTTGTCGTAATTAACATGTTGTCTGCCAATGAGTCTTAATATGCCATGTACATCATAATAGAATTTTTATTATCGTAAGCATATAACATTAAATCATATATAATATTAAATAAGATTATAAGGATTAAGTATTACTTCACGTAACTGTAATCGACCCTTATTTGATAGGATTACAAGTTCGACCTCGAGATATGTAAGTATTCATCCTGCTTTTATTTCTGAAATAAATGAATATTTCAAATTCAGTGCATAAAATGCAAGGGATAGTTTCTTTGTATTAAATAAGATTATATCATTCTGGATAATGTTAAATTGCGTATTTTTTACTTTACGTTGTTATTTATTGATATAAATTAAATCTTCAAAATTTCGAAGAATCAAAATTATATAATTATTAATTTAATATGGTTAACAGCAATGAATATATTTTCTATGTATTTACGAATATATGTTACGAATAAATTTTAATTTTTTTTCTATTTGCACAAATATGTTTTTCGAAATTTCGAAGCTTTGAAGTTAATTTCGAACTCTTAAACTTCGGAGCTTCGATAGTTTGAAATTTAACTTCAAAGATTTGAATTCTTTCGAATCTTCGAAGTTGTCAAAAATATTATAAAAGCTTTATATTTATACCTTTTAAAAATATTTCAATAAAATATTGTCATTATCAGAACATCATTAAAAACATTACAAACACACAATTATAAATGGATTGGCAATCAACATATTAAAACGTTAATCTTTGCAGAATTCTGACTCATTTCATCATTATAGTTAATTACAAAAATTAAAATAACAGCAATATTCTCCCTAAGAAGAGATTGCCATCAAACCTGTAAAGAATTTGCAAAAATATTTTGTAGTTTTGTGGATATTTTATCTAGGTGGGCTGTCTTGCATAAAGCTATGCAAGGAATGTGCCTTCTTCAAATTTATCAGAAACAATTTTCATAACAAGAAATTTCCCGAGGGTAAGTTCATCTCTCTCTTTCTTCTCTGTTGTTGAAACCATATCCTCTTACAAGATGTTGCAAACATCGATTCGTGCGACCGTCCATCCTTCAGTCCTTTGGAAATCACCTTCGTGATCGACTTCGAGATCAGACTTGATACTGTTGGTGTCAGTGAACTAAGTTGCACATCGTCGACAAAGATATGGTTTGTTCTTTCGTTTCGTCGCGACTATGGGAGGTATCGAATTCGCGCAGTGGGTTAAGCTTCGTTGAATTAAGGCGAGAACGTGGGGCGCATTCCTCAGACCTGAGGCACCGGGACGCTTTGAAGATCGCATTACAGGGCGCATTGTTTATTCCCCGCGACTCGTGAAAGCGACAAATTGCTCTTTACGTGCGCGTCTACTGCGCCTCGCAACAGACTGTTGTGCATTCGCGCTCGCGAGCGAAGTAAAGTTTGTTGTCCCTTTCTCAAGAAGAATTACGCGTATACTGTATTCCGCGAGCGAAGCGAGTCGAGGAAACATAAATGTGTCGTCGCTATATCTTATTTTCTGTACCGTACTGCTGCGATTATAATAAAACAATAGATATCATTCCAAAGAATAAATTACACATATTTGATCAATAGTATCGAAAACAAGGTTTGATTTCAATCAATACAAAAGCATCGCATTCTTACCATACTTCAAAAGTAATACAACTTATGAAACAAATTATTAAGATACACTTAATATAAAAATATTAAGAATGGTATAAGTATAATAGATTATAAGTAATCCGTGGAAATCTGTTGCAATAAAAAACACTGATCTATATACGGAGTCTGCAATAGTAAATGATGATTCAGTATATTAATTGTAGAAGAGTAAAATATAGTCCTAATATATAAGTTTAAATTAATCTTTTCTCTCTCCTTTTTTATTTTTTATTGAGCATGAAATGATGAAATACTATATAAGTCAACGTGATTTTCGAATTATTACTGCGAATAAGTTAAATAAATATTACTCTATCAATCATCAAAACTGAACTTAATTTCATAAAAATATCACAACTCAAAAAAGATGGATTTTTAAATATTATAAAACAAACTTTTTGACAATATTATAATTTGATTAGTCAATAATTTTCTGTAAAGTTGAAAAACAATTTTTTCTTTTTTGAGAAACTTAATTTTTTAGTTGTATCATTCATAAAAAGTATGGAAGTGGTATTTTATAGCAATTCAGTGCGCATTAAAGCTGTCGTACACAAATTTCTGTACAGATATGTTTAATATAAATATAGGAATGAATGAAATCGCGAAATTCTTAATACACTTTAATATGCTCTTTGATAAAATATGTATTTTGTAATAAAATATTTGTATTTCACTTTTACGCTTAAAATATATTATACAACGGCTTAATATGCAGCAGTGCGCCTAACCGAATTCGCTGTTAGTTCCTTTATACGTGTGAAATTCTGAAGCGTATTCGAATGATTCAAGACCAATATTATAGTATGTCGCTTCCTGTATAAATGATGTATCTGTAGATGCATCATTACAGATGATATATCTTCATCATTACAAAATGTGATACATCATTACAGATGATATTACAGATAATCGGCAGTAATCATCAAGGGCAGCGAAACTGTCTTGCTACAATCGTAAGAATAATTCGGACGTGATAATTATTCTAAACAATTCGCGGCTCCTTTGCTAGCAGTACACGCGGCATGGATCCAATTAATATCTAGTGTGCATCGACCGCTGACTTCATGACTAAAGTGCGCATGTACACGAATTTGAATCGCACATCTAAAACTTACTCGGTCATATCTATTGCAGTTGCGAGCTACGATCCGACACTCCTCGCAATAATAACGCAAGATCCAAACGCAATGTTACACGACATGGAGGATGCGAGGTCCTTATACCCTCGCCTCGTTATGAGATTCGGAATTTAATTGGCGGATTTACACCGCGGCAATCAGTCTGCACGCATTGTTAATGCACATTTCCGAGATGCGAGTGGATTCAAAACTTTATAATGAGAACGTTTTCAATCAGGAAAAATATGTCTTCCTTTTTAGTAGTAATTTAATTTATTAAATGAGAGAGAGAGAGAGAGAGAGAGAGAGAGAGAGAAGAGAGAGA
>NW_012130073.1:2350361-2358618 GCF_000143395.1 Atta cephalotes
AAATTTTTTTTTATTTAGTAATTAAAAAATTTTATCTTAATTTGTTCCTTCTTATTTTCTTGATATTTTTGTGTATTAATAATAAGATAATTTGTTAAATTATCGATATTCTATTAAAATCAGGATATATGTTTCACTTCTCTTGAAATTATCAAATATACGTACATTTTCTAATAAGTTCTGCAATTAAGATGCTTAACGGAAAATTAAAAATTATATTCTTTATAAATTCTTTGAAGTGGAATTTCTAAAGAGTGAACATTGAATCAGCTTACGAAGGAGTCAATTTTCAATCTTTAAGAGAATTCATTCGTCAGAGTGAGCTTTCACTTTTTTAGAGAATAAATATTCATAAGTTAAGTCAAAGGCTTAAATTTGTTAAATAACAATCTTATAATTTACGCACACATTTTATTATAGAATAATATAAACTTGAACACTTATTTTTGTTTTAATGTGTAGAAGAAAATCTATAATTATTATCAAAATAATTTCCTAAAAGAAATCAAGAGTTAAACAATAAATTATACACATTTGCAACTACATATTCTATATTGCCAAAATAAACAAACTACTATTTAGAATTCAAACATATATAAAAATTTTAATTTAGCTAATTCTACTGATAATCTTTTAAACATATTCAACCTATTACTAAATCTAATTATCATTAAAATAACTCTGATAGTATTAATATAATAGAAGAACATATTGGCCGGGTGTAACAATATTAACAGAAAAAAAGAAGAAATTCTTCTTTCAATATATATTATTTAATTAACTTGGCGATTCAATTTTAAAACATATGTTGACTCATTAACGAAATCATTGCTTCGAGGAACCATCGAGAAAACCTTTAATACCAATCCTATAACAGGTACCCAGTTTAAATGTTGCAAATGCATGTCACGAAAAAAAATTCTCCACGATGAAGATCATTACGACTTTTCAGTACAAACACCTATTTAATATAGAGGATAGTGATAACATTTCTTCGTTGAAGCAATAATTATATTCAGAAATTATATTCAAAAAAGCCTTGCAACAAATATTTATTATAAAACATGTTTAAGGAAGCATTTAATAAACATAACACGAAATTTACGAAAACAAAATAAAAATTTCAATTTTGTATACTATTTTGAATACTAATTTATATGGACCAATAATAAATTTACACAGAAATAATTTCACAATTATAACGAAAACATAATTTCATAAGTAAAAAAATATCAGATAACTGGCTTATCAAAGTTTTTACATTCTTGATTAATAAATTTTGTAGCAACGTTATTATAACTTGAATAAATGTGAAATAACTAAATGTTTCCTGAAATTATTAACGATCTTTTATAGAGAGTAAAATAAAAATTGCAAAATTTTGTTAATATTTTCAAATAAAAATTCTTCAAAAATGAATATTCGCTAAAATGATGTTCAAATTTCGCCTGTTATATTAGGTATGAGAAAAAGTTCGTGGCGTTTTTCCCGTTACATCTAACGGGAAAAACGCCACGAACTTTTTCCCACACCTAATATTTCGCATTGCAAAGAATAAATTTATAGAGTTAAATATCTCTTCAATATTTCTTTGCCAATATTTCTTTAATGCATATTATAATAGTTTAGTGCATATTATAATCACTTTAACTTTTCAATTATTAAATTGTAATAATTCAATTTATATTTTTGAAAATAATTTACCTATCTAAATTTCATGATAGTGTTCTATTCGAGTTACGGTAATGTTCTATACATTCCTAGCTACTCGTATTCCTACTTACAAAGTGCATCGATTAGTTACAACCATGGGTATTCCTACGTACTGCATCGACTAATTACAACCGCGAATACGAACGATACATGATGAACTTCACGCTGATTAATCCAGCGAAATCTATCTATTCGCAATTGTCTAGAATCCGAGACAAGAAAAACCTTGTAAAACCTTGTAAAACCTTATTGGGAAATGTAGAAACAATTTTATATCGCAGTTGCATATACGGAAAGAATAATTTTACTGAAATATTTAAAAATTTAGCTAGATATAAATCTAAAAATAATTATGTTAAATCATCAAAATAATTATATAAAATGTCTAAATATGATTATAATGCTGCAAGTATCGACAGTCTAGCAACAAGCTTGAGTCCAATCTAATTATATTATAGTATACACATTTTGATATAACATTTTGATATTTTTAGATTTGTATCTAGTTAAATTTTTACATACTTAAACAAAGTTGTTCTTTCTATGTAAATATGCGAAAAAATATCATATAATTATTTTACTGTTAAATTTTTTATCTCATTTTTATTTTTCCATTGTAGATTGATTTTGCAGTTTTCATTTATCTTTTTTGATCAGATTAAATTTATTTTTTCTTAATCCTTGCCCATTTTGATAAAATTTAGTCAGAAATAAGAGAGGAAGAAAAACATTTTTTATTACCGAATTATTATTGTTAATAAATATATACGTAAATACTTACATTAATTTATTACGATGTGCATCTCAATTATATCGTAAATGAACAAAAGCAAAATTCTCATTAAAATATTAATTCAATAGTTTTAATTTAAAAAATTAATAAAAGAATTTCATTTGTTCTTCTGCGATTAAATTCTTCGATATTAAGCTATACTCAAGCTCAGAAAAAAGTTATACGTCGATCGCATTCTAATAAAAAGAGGATTTTCCGATATCTCGCGAATAAAGTTGAACCGTACAATATAGATATACATAAGTCTACAAATGTTTAGATATTGATGAAAATTCTGCTAGCAAGAGAATACATAGTTACATATTTATAAATAATTTATGTATATTATGTTACGTATTAATATGTATTTATCTATAAAGCTGTATTTATTTAATAATTAATATATACAGTTAACATATATAATTGTTTGTTTAAATCTCACCAGAAAGGCATAAGAAATAATATACCTATTCAATCAATGATGTTATGTTCAAAGAGAACAATGAATTGCACAATCAATATCATTGTCACACCGAAAAAAAGGATTCGTTGCTGCAACAATTTAGATAGTAAAATATGGCATAGCATTTTTATATGACTGCAGCAATCAGTTTGGTTGTAGCAGCAAATTTTTAATTGTGTTAGCCTATCGAAATCATATATTGACATTGCGAATAGGCTAACGCAACTAAAAATTTGCTGCTACAATCAAAAATTGCTGCAGCCATATAAAAATGTTATGCCATATTTACTATCTAAATTGTTGCAACAATCAATTTTTTTCTTTCAGTGCAAGAAAAATTTTACATATTCTTGGACAATATTCACTTTTATGAATTTTTCTAAATTTATTTTTAGCAGACACTAGAAATTATTAGAAAGTATTAGAAATTCAGCTTGAAAAATTAATAATATAAAATTGTGTAATAAGATACATACGTAATCTTTATATCGATTAAGAGCAATAATTAGCTTTCACTTTTAGCATTTTAAATTGTATGGATTGTATCATACTTAATTTTAGATGGTAAAAATTTTAGACGGTATGATTTGCTAATTTTATCATAAAGATATATTTGTAAAAAAAATAGAAAAAAATAAAAAAAGTATTCATTATGAAGAAACTCTTATAAATAATTTTTCATATTCTGTATTATTTTATGTATTTTCATTTATTTATTTAAATTTCACATAACTGTATAAAAAAATATAAACATTATAAAAAAGCATTCGAAAGCTTTATATTTCTAAAAATTTCGATATTTTCTTTATCATAGTTTTATTTTATTTCTTCGTTTTTCTGGTGATTTTGAATGCTCAACTTTTTATTTAATATTCATAAGCAATTGAATCAAAAATATAATCACTATTATAATGCAGTTGACATTGCTTGAATTATTAATATGTTATGTATTCTCATGATGTACCACAAGTATATAAAGTATCAAAACATGTCACTAACAAAGAAACCGCCATAGAATTGTCTTTCATCGATTTTGATGGACTTTAGATATGTTGTACAGTATAAAAAAATATTAGAACTATATTTTTTTATCTGTTTATTTCAGGGCTTAGAGATCAAAATAACCTCTCGAAATAACGGATTTTTTTTCATTTTCAACGAATATCTTCAAAACTATGTGATATATAAAAAAATGTTTTATATAAAAGTTTTATGTTATTTTATACTCTTAATAATAGTGCATTCACATTTTTTGAAAACGTCAAATTTTTTAATTTATTTTCATCCCCAGAGATTTTCATCCCTAAATTTTGAGGAAAGTAGATAACAAAAATATGACTATAATATTTTATACTCATACTTTTCTCACAGATTCATTACTTCATAAAGTTCAGTATAAAATAAATGAATCCAATATTTTTTGATGCTCCACATATCCAAAGTCCATCAAAATCGAGAACGGTTTCACTTGTAAGTAAATAATACACACCGATAGAATTTTATTTCTCTCTTGTAAGCTCTTTGCATACTACTCGCATCCTTGCATGTACGATAAAGCGATGAGCGACCTAGGATTAAATATTCTTTTCAATCTGTTCTATTCTATCCATTTTTATAACAAATATATAACGTATTGTATAATATATTTTTATATTAACTCGTTAATCGGAGTAATTGCATATACATCGCATAAAACTTTTTATAGATCCATTAGTTCAATATAAAATAAATATTACTGTTTAATATTTTATATCCTACAAACGCTTTTTTTTTCTTTTTCCTTTAACTGTTAATTTGAAAAGGGCGCCGAATTAAATGGCATCGAATCTGTTTGAGTTCGAAAGATGAGAGTTAAGGATTCTAGCGAAGCAAGCGCCACGTAGAAGAACGGGCGATCTACGCGCGCGCGCGTTGTGTGTGTGTGTGTGTGTGTGTTGTGTGTGTGTGTGTGTGTGTGTGTGTGTGTGTGTGTGTGTGTGTGTGTGTGTGTGTAAAGCGAAAAATATAGTGCGATTGTAATGCGTATCGTTGTTACAAAGATCTGCGAGTTCCTATGTATAAAATCATAGTTCAAATAAATTTTCAACTACTAAAACTGCATCAGCTAATCAAATATTTTCACAATTATTATATCACTCACCAACCGATGAGCAACAAGGGAGTTGCGTTGATTGCGTTGATCCTACAACACACAAATATTCAAATCAAATTAATGCCTAAAAAATCAACATTTTAAAAAGTATAAATAAAAAGTATAAATTGTACGTCCCGATTTTTATATTCGTTCTCTGAGTAGATATTTAATGAAATAATTATATAATTTTTGAACAAATTTCATGTTACTTATATGTAACTCTTTCAAACCTCGATATTATCTTAATGAATAACAAAAAAATAATTAATAATTATCTAATTAATAATTACACTGAAAATGAATGTTGAATGAATGAAGAAAAAAATGTTGATTCAATTAAAATCTATATTACGGGTTATCACTAACAGAAATGATTAATTCATGTATTTTTATTGACATAAATTATTATTTCAATAATCAAGGCCTTTATGTCAATAAAACATATATGAATTAATCACTTATATTAGTGACGTAATATAGAATTGAATCAACATTATTTTTTTCTCAGTGTAATAATATACAATTGCTGAATTGCTCATTCTAATGTTGCTCCGCTATCACATTTTGAGAGATGGAACTGCTCGCGCCACTATTTATTTGTTCGAAGAATGTATAGTTGTCGTAAGAACGTAGCTATTGTCAGCGACCTTACGAATGCAATCATTGACTGCATTCAACAAACAAAGTAACTCGGTGAGCACTTGGTGCATTCAGTAGGTGCATTCAATTTCTCACTGAATGCTTAGTGAGCACCTGCAGTTTGATTTATATTTTTGGATCTAACGAAATATGTCAATCAAATATAAATGATTGTAATAACGAATGACTCAGTGATTCTTTAATATGATTGATTCTTGGTTTTAATTCTTCGTTAGATTTAACATAAATGTATATATTTAATGATCGTAATTATAAAGAATCAGCGCTCACTGAGCTGATTTGTCTGTTGATTGCAGTTAAAGTACCCCACATCAAGATTATTAGATTGATATCTAATGAATATAATTAGAACTTGTATGTATAATTAAGCTTGAATATGTCTTTCGAATTAATGAATTTTTTTAAAAAGTCCATTAGTGCGAAACAATGCAAAAGAAAGTAATGCTCTCGAGGTTGGTCCCAGAATACAATACGAGAAGTACTTGTCAAGATTAATCAGACTTGCTCTTAAGCTATCTAATAAACAATGCGACTCTACATCTTTGATTCTGAGATATCGTCAAACACTGAAGGAACTTTAATGAATCGAATTCTGAATACAGTTCAATTTGTTAAATAGGCTTTAAATCTTCAGAAGGAAGATGTTTGAAAAATCTTAGCTTTTCCTTAAGATTTGATATAAATATTATTTCATTGTATTTTTTACCTCAAAATATAACACTGTTTCAGTGACTTCCTCATCCTATAGAGATTAAATACGAATTAAAAATAAAGAGACATAAGTAAAACAATTGAATTTCTCAATATTTCATTTTTAATCTATTTTTCTTAATTTACTGTTTCATATTTTTTAATTATATTTGTATTTCATGCGACACGTATTTTAGTTAATTGTGTTAAAGAAGGCGATCATTAGATTATTTTTATTTCTAACAATCTTTACTTGTAATATTTTCGTCAAGAGATGTATATATAAAACAAATTGATATGTGTATGAGATGTATATGTAAAACGTTTAAAAGAAAGTTGTTTCAACGAAACGAAAAAATTAATTCTCACAATATAATAACGCTTTTGTGCCCAATTTGACTGTTCACTTATTTATTATCTGTTACTGAACTAAGAGAAACAAATATCACAAGGATCATCTTTACTCGTAGCAGACGGGATCCAAGAAACTTGTAAGAGCAAGCCTATTAAGTGGCGGCTGGTTTCGCTTTAACGAAAGATGTAAGAAAGAAAACGAACTCCTCCGCCAATTAACGCCTTTCATTCAAGTGCTGCACCTGTTTCACTCTCTTTTCGCTTCCCTTCTGAAAGAAGCACTCTTACGTTCAAAAGCTCGTACAGCGACGCGCTCGATTCGACGATCGTCTTCAAGTGAGTCTCGTTGAACGAGCCATTACTTGCTTTCTAAGAGAGGAAAGATAGGTCTTCTACGTGCGTATGCGTCTGTTAATTTATAACGCAATTATATCGTGATATAATTAAAAATTTCATCTTGATACTGTAAAATAAGAGACAAGTGCATGTCGCAACGAAATCTAGTTGAATAAAAGTGTTACACTGATTTATTGATGATAAAAATAAGTTGTTCAAGAAATTGTATTCATAATATTTTTCTTCTTTTATAAATAAATTTGTGTAATAATTCGTAATAAAGATATCCATTATATTTATTTGTATAGGTACACTTATATTATATGATATGTGCGAATTGTTATAGAAATACACTGTACAGATTTATGATAAATTTTATAGAATTCATATAAACAGTGCAGCTGTTTAAATATTTACAATTATATTTACAATTAAGATAAAAAATTCTGATCATATTTTTCTATTATTTCATATTCAGTTTTTTATACGGCAAAGATTTTACGGAAGGCTATTGCTTACGTTCTCATCGTGTGTTACGAGTTTTCTGAGTGGCACATACAAAAGGCCATCTAGTAAAACGAAAATATACGACGGTTTTCTGATACACCTTTCTTCAAGCCGATTATGCACTCTCGCTATTTGAAATCATCTGATTCACGATAAAGGGAGACTATGAGCTCGACTGTCATACTTAACTGTAGAGATACATGAATTTAAATAACAGGAAACTGTTTTTGAAGTTTCTCATAAATGAAGATCGATATTACAATTTTAATAGAACAGTTGTTAACGTGTAAATTTAAAAGATTTTTTATAAACAATGCAAATTACTTTACAAAAACAAAGAATTAAAAAACGAAAGCAATTTAAAAAAATTTTTAGTTTACATTATAATCACAAAGTAAAATTTTAAAATTTGATTATATAAACATAAAACTATATTTATACTGTTTAATAATATAATTAAACATTATAAATCAAATTGTCAAAAAATGTCAAATGTATAAAAAAGAAATTGTTATAAATTTCGGTAAAATGATATTTTATTTTTCTGATGCTACGACATATCGAGAGAAAGAGAGAGAGAGAGAGAGAGAGAGAGAGAGAGAGAGAGAGAAGAGAGAGAATAATAGAA
>NW_012130073.1:2361383-2365252 GCF_000143395.1 Atta cephalotes
CGTAACGTAACGTAACGTAACGTAACGTAACGTAACGTAACGTACGTAGAGAGANANATAGAGNGACAGAGAGAGAGAGAGAGAGAGAGAGAGAGAAAGAGAGAGATAAATGAATCTTAAAATGAGATAAATCTGGCGAAAGGACATCTAATCTCATAGCGAAGAGTTCTTTTCGCGCAAAAAGATTCCTAGCTGAACTAAATGGGTACAAGATGAAATACGAAGAAGCACTTTGACGAAAGTCGAACAATGGACACTAAAGAAGAAGGAAAGTGTCCCATCATCCGAAGTTTTCTGATTAAATCTCATCTAAGAGCTCCAGTATAAGAGAAGAGCCTAGGTCAATTTTTCCAAGCCACTTTATAAAGTGACATCAAAAGAAATTTCAGAATAGAAAACGCACAGAGAGAAAACTCTTTTCGTCTTTGATTCTTTCATATGTGGATATTTGTATATCTCCGGATATTGCTCAATATTCCAAAAATCTTATGTTGAAAATCTTATTTCATTCGTAGCAATGTTATGCTAACTTTGCAAAGAATCCATTGCATTTATCATTATTTTGTATGAAAAGACTGTGAGAATATCCAGTAAATAAATAATAATTCAATCTCATTATATCAATTATATTGCGTTTATTCAAAGATCGAATATAAAAATATATTGTAATGAGAAAAAAAATTCTGCTTTTATCTTTATTTGACAGCTTCTGAAGAAAGAAAAAAATTATAGTTTAAGAAAAAAAAAGTGATTGCATAATTCTTTGTTTTTGAATATTTTCAAATTCCAAAGATCCCTTTAGGATCAAAAAACAGGATTCTTCGACATGTATGAGGGTGATATAAATATTGGTTATTCAATGACTTGTTTCTTTATTTTACTCTCTTTTTCAAAACAGTATTATATGTAATAAAATACACAATACATAATATATTATAAAATATATATCATAAAATATATCGTAAATAATGATTATAATATTGGAAAATATGATAACTAAAACTATTATTAGACATTACATACAGATTTCGCATTTTGCTTTTAACATATAATGTGTGTGTGTGTGTTGTTTTTTTTATACAAGAGATTCATAAGAAACATAATATTCTGGTCTCAATGCATATCATAAACTAAATATATTTTGTAATAGTTTATCATAAACTGCTTGTACATATTTCTTATAACTAATAACTAATCTTTGATGTTTCTTTACAATGATATTTATTGTGCTGTTGTAAAATATGTGATATACATGTTTAAAGATAATTTCTTAATTTATCATTTTTTTTAACAAGTAAGAACTTCTTTTATTTTTTCGCTGTAAGAACATGAAAAGACGCAGTATTACTCGATTGTGCTTCAGATGACTTTGATCATTAAGGAGAGATCCTTCAATTACAAAAGTTTCAATTAATATCTGGCGCACGTCATCTGGAAAATTTTACAGAATTCAGATAATGGATGATAAAGTATGAAATTCACGATATGTCTGTTTTTATCTTTTTTTGTTCATTACAGTAAATGGACAAAAGTCGACTTGAAAGTTGAATTTTATATCCGGTACTTTGAAGAAAATTACACAATAGTTCTCATGCCCTTCGGTAAACTCCACTTTTATCCATATAATACACTCGAAAACAAAGAATAGCGTGAAGTCCAAAATGTTACTTTTTTATATTTTAAAAATTATTATATAAAACTCTTGACGTTTTTTAATAATATATATACTTTACATTCTACATTCCACTTTCTATTTTTTTCCCTTTTTTTCATTCTCTTCATTTTTTATATTATCTTCAAAGGAATAATAGAGGAGAAAAGATAGTAATATGACCCTTGTGTATATAATGGCTTTTCTTAATGTTTCCGGTATTAGATAGCGAATTCTAACGATTATTTACGGAATTATTTGTTCAGTACCCCATCGTTACATAATAGCGCTAATACATATGCCAATATACCTAGTAAATACATAGTATTTATTATATATTTTTATCTTCAAGTATTTCAAAATATTTTTAAAATACATTTTAGCATTTAATTATATCTATATATTTCTGTACTTTATTTTTTTCTTCTTTAATCCTCTTCATTTATAATATTATTATTTTTCAAGAAAGCAATCGTCCAAATTAATTTCCAAAATAATCATGATCTTTAAATACAATAAGAATAAACAGTTTCTCTTTAGTAAAAATTCTAACTGAAAAATTAAGCAACTAATATTTTACTTGTTAATTTATCTAATTAAAATATCTGACATTAGAATTATTCAGCTTTCAATTTCGTCTTATTAGATAAACGGCAAAGATGAATGATGTTTAACTGATTAATCAATTTTCGGAAAATTTTCTCTAAAATTGTTGACATTATATATGCAAAGATAATGAACACTTACGAAAGTCCACAGTCATCTGCTTCTCCTGCTATCTGTGTATCATTGCAACTATCCCAACTATTACCCGTTTAGTTGCTCAAATTCAAGTTTGTCACTTTACTCTTGTCAAGTTGTACGCGAGTTTTCGATCGTCATCGAGATACACACCCGCATGTGCTTTGATTCTGAAGTGCGTTTAATTGACGCGTTCTGCAATTAACCGTTTCAGTGACAGCGTAACTGCCTGTCGACTTTCCTCGAAACAATTAGTGTAACTTTTACAGTAAATAAAACTACTTCAGTCGAGAGACGTAAGAGACCTGCCCTTATCCAACGTCAACATCGACACCCCTAATAGCATCAAGCTTCAACTTGACGCTTGCAACAAATAGAGAAATAGGATGGAATCTTTTTTGGTAATAAATAAATAACGTATTTTTCCATGTATTATACATATATATATATATATGTATCAAAGTGTAAATCAATCCATTTCTATAATTAATTTCAAAGTAAACATCATCTATATTAATGTATACATTTAATAAATAATAAAGTGAATAACTTAAATTATATAAGTATAATTGAATTTTACAGTAGTCTTTAGTTGATTTCCTTTCATCATACAAAAATATGCTATTTTTCCAATGTGTCATTTTTTATCAATACGATATTTTATTACAATATTTTGCCTTTAATCGAGCGTCTTTCAGATAATTTTTGCGCGTTATCTGCGGAAATCAGTATCGTCTGCAACGAGCAGCGAAGAACTGAGAAGAGAACTAACCGCGCGTGAAGCCTGGAAAAACGAAAAAAAAAGTGAAACGATCAACGGCCGCGTTCACGTAAGCCACAACGGAGCAGATGAAGGGCATAACGAGTCAGACGGTATACTTCATTACGAATGATATTTCAGTATTTTCGATTCAATGTGCTTCATATACATTTCTAACGGAAAGTTCCTGTCAATTTAAATTTATAACTTTCGTTCGATTGCGTCACGATTACGTTATCGATCGCTGTTTTGTAAGAGACGGCAAATTTGTTCTAGAAATAATACTACTCTTGCGACGACGTTAAATTGCAGATTCTTATATATAAGATTTTGAGAATCATTGAATAATCGAGAAAAGTGCCCCTTTGTAGATACAGACAATTGAATTTCGCGTCTAGAATTAGCAGTTGCAGATTTACAATTCTCCTTTTCCGTTGCTTCAGGGCTTACGATTTAATACTGCATAATTTGTTAAAAAAAACATTAAATAAAAAATTGATATTAAGGTGAATAATATAAAATAACGAAAAAATAAAAGGCTTTACTCAGTCAAAGTGGATTTTGGTGCGCCTAATAATATTTTTGCATGAATTTTACAATTTTTACACAAATTATCGACGCGTAGTTTGCATGAATTGGAAATTGTAAAATTCATATGTAAATATTATTAGGAGATCGGCTTTAATCAAATAAGATTTTTACTCTCTCTCTCTCTCT
>NW_012130073.1:2367044-2389745 GCF_000143395.1 Atta cephalotes
TTGTGAAAGAAAAGATAGATGAGAAAATTCAAACATAAAAATTTTTGTAAAATTTTTTTGAATTTTATATTATTATTATCTTGTTTTACAGATTTCACTTTTTATGAATACATTTTGTATTTTTCATTTTCTGATATAACTTATTTATATTAAATCAATATTCCTTTTTATTATACTGTACAATTTTAGCTTTGATATGTAGTTATTACTTTTCATTCCACAATTAAAAAATGTAGAGTTGAAAAGCTATCTTGATGTATTTTGATACGTATAGCTTACAGGAGGATATTGCACATTGTAACTGTAACGTATTAATTGCATCCACGTGCCAATAATATTACTGATAGCTGGCACTATGAGCAAACATCATTCGGCAAATGTTATACTAGCTATCAAATATAAAATATATAAAACATAATTTAAAAATATTTCGATTCCAATGCTGTCGAATGGTGATATGGAATTTATCATTTTGTACAAGGAAACTTTATCTGATAATATAATCTTTTACTGCTTTTTCAATCTTCAATTAGAATTTTTATTTAATATTCGTAGTTTTGAATTTTTTTTACGTTTTTTTTTATTAAAAGTTACATTTTTCAAAATAAATGATTCATGCATTTTTATACATTCTGCACATTTTTCATAAATATCTCAATAAGCTCATCAATGTGAATAAATTTCAAAAATATGACAGAAAAAGATATCTCATATAAACAATATGAACCAACTGTTAGATCGATATGACTAAAATCAAATTTTAAAGAAGAATCATATATTCGGTCGAAGCGAATCTTATTGCTTCAATACATATTTCTTGTGTGAATTTATATGCAAACATTCTGGTCCTGTACATCACTCATCAAAATGTTTTCCAAATTTAAAACGCGTTCATACAGAACCAGAATAGTAATATCACTTATTAAATTGTATAAGCAATTTAACAATTTTTTTTATGCTAATAAGCATCTTTTAATAAGAATATTAATTGTTAAATATTAATGAAATCTAAAAACTGCAAATAATTTATTGCGAAAACTCAAATTACATCTTGTATCATTACGATAGCAAGTCAGTATCTTTATAAGTTAAAATGCGGGATGTGCAATAATATGATGAGTCATTTCACACGTCAATAAATTTTTCGTAAAAATAATAGTATCGAAGAAAAGTACAATCTCTAGAGGGAGATCGGAAAACTTGCTGGAACGTAAGAATATCGTCTCCTAAGAAAGAATGTTTTCTTGTTTCTTACAGAGATATCGGACTTCCTGACTCAATAGAAAAATTGTACACGTATAATGATCTTTATAATGAATACTATGATAAAAAGTATCTTTCGTTAGCAACTTCATAAAAAACGTATAAAGAAATCAACATGGAAACAATTTTCACACTCACGTTCACAGTTTAAAGAAAACATTTGCATCCTGACTCATACTGAAACGTTCTGTGTTTGTTCGATTTGCGTGGTTCATGGATTCTTGTATGCGCAACCAGGAAAGTTGTAACGAGCTGACAGGACGAATTGGCATACGGATTTATGCAAATGGATTTACGCGGAATACGAAGACAGGGATTACTGGGGAAGCAAACTCGCATGAAATCGTGCATTATGGACCGTTGTTACAATAATTCATCATAATTTTTTCGAGTGGCTAATAACCGTGGCGAGTTTATTACCTAATTACCGTCGGACAAAGTATGGCAGCCTCAGTTTGTACATTTCATATATATTATCACGTTTCTAGAAAATTCAAAACTATTTTCGTGCTGAAATGTATTTAGAGTACTCTCATCATGGAAACAAAATGATGGAAGCTCTAATTTATTGAAGCGGAATGCAATCGTGCAATCGATGAGCGATAAAGCCCATTTTGATCCGTGCCGTCGATATGACTCTTCGTGGTTTGCGAAAACAATAATTTATTATTTTATACGAAAATATCGAGCATGTATCAAGTGACAAAAAAATGATAACTGCTATTAATTTACGATTATATACGATTTATTATAAAACGTAAATATCGTTGCAAGATTTCATCTATAATTTCTAAAATGTGATAATGGCCGAAACTATTCAATAATAAATCTCTTGTATATAATGAATTTAACAAAAATGCACGTGATCCACGTTTATCGGGTGATAATTAATTTTTTTTTAAATTAAATATTTTAAGAAAAATATTAATCAAATAAATTTCAATATAAATGAGACTTCATTGTCTTATTATAAGCTGACTTCCGACAAAAGTACACACGTTGGTACATTAGCGATTGACTGAATCGCGTAGAGAAAGTGCTTCCTCCAAATAATCGCTTGATCATTAAATCTCGAACTTTCAATTATTGCCCGCGTCTTGTTTTTCCCATTTACACATACGCTGCTTCTAGTTTGGATTTTAAAATGACTCGGGCCTATCGCAATTTCGGCGCAAAATAGAGATCTGCGTCAGGAGGGCATACCTAAGCAAGAGGTGTCGCCTAGTCGATGCCTATGCCGGCGTTCGAATCACCACACACCTCAATTCCACGCTACCATCTATCAAGCATTGAAATCTTTGCTGCTGTTGTTGCAGATGTCTTAAATAGACATTAAAAAGTCTGTCTTAAAAATCGGAAAACAGTAAGAAGTGCATCAAGCAGAATATCCGCTTTGAAGTAAAAAGAACAATGAAAACTTTCTTTTTTATAAACTTTACTCAATCTTCTCAGTTAATAACACGAGCGAAGGCATTTTTTTATTTATTTATGTTTGGTAACGTTTATTAATAGTTATTTTTATAAAACATAAGATATACGAAAATATTTCATCACATTTACGAAATTTAAAAAACAATGAAAGCTTTTGTTCTATAAATTTTACATGCGCACGTAGGAATTATGTAGTATTTTGTTATGTTTCAAATGCTGATTTTTTTCTATAGTTATGATAGCAATCTCGAAATTGAGTCTTTTAAGTTTTATCTCGAAAAATAAAAAAATCGAGAAATAAATGTTCAAAAATAATTAGAAAAGTGCAAATGGAATATCCTCTCTACTGAGTAAAAATTATATGAAATTTACCGTTAATAAGCTAGTGCAAATATTTTTTACGTTGGAATTTTTATAAATAAATTAAAAAAATACTTTCGCTCGTGTTATTAAATGAGAAAATCAAGTAAAAACATTAGTTCTCACATTCTCGAATTCAGAGTCGGGAATGCGTTAGCGGTTAGCTTAATTTTATATTTGATATGCTTACTCGAATAACACATTAATTTACTTTTGCACATGAAAAACTACTCCGCAGCAGGTACGAAAAATGCAGTCCGTAGAGAACAAGCCAAATGCAAGCCAAAATTCGTCGACCACTCATCAAAGCTTTTGTGGCGGAACATATTCCGAGGTAGAATGCGTTACAGAATATGGTGTGGTTACAAATGCAATTTGGAAATTACTTCAGACATAGTGAAAATTTAACTTATACCATTCGCCAACATGCTGTTACCTGTATTTTCATCGAACATTTTTAGGTTACTTACGAATTTTATTATTAGAGCAGCTGTTTGTGATAGGAGACTATGTATGAGAAGAAAATATGAAGCGAAGTGTGAACGATGTTTCATTAATTCCAACAGAATACTATTTCGAAATACATATGTTCTCAATTATTCGGATGTTTCAATTATTATTTTCTTTTCTCAATATTATAAGTGAATTTGACTGAGAAACTTTCAACATAATTGAGCGAAGAGGAGCGTTATTCTGTCTAGGCGTTTCTTAGTGCCTAATAATATTTTGTATGAATTTTAACAATTTCCAGTTCTTCAAATTTTCAAATTTGAAATTGTAAAATGTTTACTTTAACTAGAAATTGTAAAATTCACTAAAATATTAAGCCTAAAATTCGCCTTGACCGAAAATAATCTTTTCACTTTTCACGTCAAAAAATTAATGAATTTTTACATACACATAAAGAATGATTTTGCTATAAATGTCTAAAATTCAGCTAAATACAGATCTAAAAATAATTTTTTTGCTGGACCATTAAAATAATTACGTAAGAATTTCAAGTACGAGTTGAAAATTTTTTTTTTATAATATATTCTAACAATCAGTTTAAGTCCTATATAATTCTTTTAAATGTTCAATAAAATTATTTTCAAATTTATATCTATATATAACTAATTTTGTAAATACTTCACAAATTCGTTCTTTCCGTGTATATGCATATATACAAAATAAGAAAAGTTATTATTTGTAATTGACAAAATGGTTTCTATGAACGGTTTTATGTTTATCATAAATAAACAATTATATTTTAAATTTTCTTTAATAAGTCATTTATCTATGATACTTATTATTAGTAATAACGGCTTCAAGCGCAATAAGAAGTCTTTTACTAATGATTAATCAACCGTGTCGACATCTAGTCGGCAGGAAAATTTTTAATGCGATTTACTGCGCCGACTTATGTCTCCGACAATAAATATTGGTTATCGAGCTTTCAGCTGCGGAATATCACGTGGTATATCGGATGTCATGGACCGGAGCATGACATATGGCGTACAAAATGGTGTTGTCGTACATTAAAGAATTATGATCTTAATCACACTATACATACGAATGCAATGTCACGATTCGTAATGCTGAAACTACGCTCTACTTTTTTATTCAGTAATTATTAATATTAAAAGAATTTCATACGCAAAATATGAAGCTCTCTTATTGTGTGAGTAAATCCTGACACAAAATATTTTCATAATAAATTATAATATTTTTTTAAATTTTATTTATTTGCTAACAGAGAATTTTTGTTACTTAATATACTTTAATTTTTGTCAAGCTTTATTTTTTAACATGTTTACATTCAATAACTACAACTTCTCGTTTGCTTTGTCGATTTGTCGTCACAATTTAGCACAGTTGGCGAACTTAATAGTGTATCAATCATTAGACATTTTCTGCCTGAGAAAATAATCTTATCAGAATATCACGTATAAATCTCACAAACTAGCGAGCAAAAAATTAATTAAAGTTTCTACATTCGCTGCGAATTACTTCTCCGTACTTTTCTCGGAAGCTCGCGAAAAGTCTCTTTTTCTAAAATGTTCCATTTTCAACACAGTTTTCTTAATTACATAATCTTATTTTCATTGGATTTCCATTAAAGATGTTCGCTAAACATATATGGCACACATATATTAATATTTATACTTTCAACGAACTTATACTTATGAAAATGATGTTCATAACGTTCTATTTTGCTTGAATAATGTATTTTTATAGTTTATTTACCTTGTTATTATTATTATTATTATTATAAAATTAAATTTTAAAATAATAATATAAATCCAAATATAATATTTTTGTATAATAAATTTAAATAATATTTTGTATAATAAATTTGTATAATAAATTTAATTTTCGAAATAATTTATACGAAGTTTTATTGCGATTTTTATCGATTAATTGCAAATTTTTCATTTAGAACAAATAAATATTTTGTTTATTTACTGGATAATTAATTTCTGCGTCATAAAGTAACTTTATATAAATAATCTTTTGAATACGTAAAATATTTATATTAAAAAATTGAGATTTTTGTCATTTACTTTTTATATATTTATTATACTTTTAATTTCCACAGATTTTTATTGGAGCACAGATTTAAAAAATACTACTTATTAAAATAACTTATAATAGATGATAAACTATTATTAAAAAAAAATTTATTATATTATTTTTAAATGCGAATTTAGAATAGTTTATAATTTTTTAATAATTTTTTTATATTTTAAAATATCTATCGATAATCCTTATTTTATGCTACAATATACATCATATGAGAAGTGATGCATTATTTAACATATTCATTTAAAAACATGTTATGTATAATAATTCGTGTTGAATAATTCACACTAATTTACAGTGTTTTAAAGATGCTTATTAGCACCAATAATATTAAATTGCTTGTTAATTTATGTATTTCAGCTTTTCTGTCTAAGACTATTTCAAAGAGCGACAAATAACCGACAGTTCGTTTGAAGCATAAATTGTAAAAATTTATACAATTATTAGGTGTTAAGATCCGCTTTGATTAAACATGGTCCTCTTCACTCATTTGATATTAATAATTATTTCACGAACCAAATGACGCCAATAATTCTAACATTAATTTACGCGTGCATTAATTTATTCAGAATTTGCTCCCAAATAATAACCTTGATTACCTATCAATCTATGCAGTATTTCAATTTAATATCATTATGATAATTTAATATCGTTAGGTTAATTAGTTGTTCAAACTGTCAACATTTAACGGCCACGCAAATTTTGCCACGATTAAACGTAATTTAATAGAAACTATTGACATTTATGTTTTCAGAAGTGGTATACGATTTGATGGAGGCATCGGTGTCATCGATGACGGATGATAATAATCTTTACATGGATGACGGCGTCGACGGATTTCCGGCATTTGGCTTTCGACCCGGATCCGAAGTGAAGCAACCCTACAGGCTATATCTCCCGGAAAAGTTGCCAGCCGAGTTCACCCTGGTGGCCACGTTCAAGCCGACCTCTTTTAGAACGAGCTACCTCTTCGCCGTTCTTAATCCCTTCGAAACCGTTGTCCAATTGGGCATTAGAATTTCGGTAAGCCACGTGTAATAACTTAGATCTTTTTTAAACTTTCAACTTTTTCTGCAGCTGAGGCAGAACGCAAGACGCAATGACAAATTATCTTTAGAATTTCGGAGATCTCTATCTAAAATGTTACGTGGTTTTATTGATTATGGGCGGGTTCTGCTAAAGCAGCAAGGCGTGATGTCAGAGAAAATAATAGCGTATAAGATTGAGGAGCAAATGTCTTGCGGAAATGAAAGGATGAGCGTGATATATGACGTCATATTAAATCATGAAGGAATCCGCTTTAACAGCTAGGTGATTACTAGCTCTTTAAACGTGCTTTATCAAAATAGCTACGTGATATTCTTATGACACTGCACATTTCATAAATAGATAAATATTATCCAAATGAAATAAGAATAATTACTCATTTCATCATCACGCTACTTTTCATGTAAATTTTACATAACTGATCCTTATAAAAATCTACTGGAAGGTAGTGATTAACTATACACTTATTTTTTAAATAGCATATTATTTTTTAAAAGTACAACAATGCATTAATACTCAAAATAATTAAGCATTATCTTTCATTACGAAATTGGCAAGTTATTAAATTTATATATTTCTGTAAGGGGACAATATAAATATTTCTAAAATAACTTTCCCTTTCTTTCGTACTTTCCAAACGATATTTTTTTTTCATCATAATTAATTTAAAATGTTCGAAAAATAAAAAAGAAAAATGCGAAAAAATATACCATAATTTTACCATATGATTTTATCTTATATTTTTAAACTTTTTCAATATCATTGAACATTCGATCTTAAAATTTTTAATCAAAATTTTGTACCGTTTAGATAACAACTTCATAATATACTTCATAATAACAAAATATGTATGCGTTTTAAACAGAGTTGGCAAAATTCCATATTTTTTAAATAAAGTCCATACTAACAGTAAAAATTGATACTTTTCAGACAAAAACTGATATTTTTATTAAGAACAACAAAATAATTAAAAAATTTTGTTATCGATATTCTATAGTTCGTATTTTAGTTATTATTTAGTTATTATTATTATTCTAATTTTATTATTACAGTATTCAGTAGCGGCAACTGAACAAATGCTTTTAAACTTTACTCAAAATAAAATTTATAATACATAAGAATTGACGTAAAAAATAAATTAATTTCTTGTCATAAGAAACTAATCCATAGTGGTAAAAATTTTTAACTCTTACTATTTTTCTGAAACTAAAAATTAATATACAAAATATAATTTAAATATATTCTCCAAAGTTCTAAAAATGTGTTAATTTAAATTTAAAAAGGCTTCATTGTAAAGTTCTCTATTACTATTGCGCGCGCGTGCGCGTGTGTATATGTGTAGGATTGTTCCATTTTTCTTTAAACTTGTGAATAGTATAATTATTTATTAATTAAAGCAAAAATGTCTTTTTATTTTAATTAGTAAATTGTACTATTCACGTAAATGTATAATGTAATACAATAATACTAAAAAATGTATTTATATATAAATATATTTTTTAATATTACTTATTAGTTATTTTTATAGCTTTTGCCAGTTTATTCCATTGAATAAAATCCGGATAAAATATAGAATTTGCCATGGTTTTTTTCAACCCACTGAATTTTTCCGGTCAATCCTGATTTTGAACAATAAACAACCTAAATTATTTTAAATGTATCTAGAAAAAACTTCAATAAAGCTATAAAATATTTTCAAATAATAGGTATTACTATTGCTTAATATATGAAATGATATATAATAAAAAAATAATAAAAAACATTGTTAAAGTATATAACTTTTGAGATTAGTTTTTTATATTTTTCTTAAAAATGTACTTGTTTTTTCACGAGATTGTAATTTGTATCATTCTTAATATGTTTTATTAAAACAAAATATTATGTCGAAAATATAAAATTATTTTTATCAATAATTGATTTCATAATAATTAATTTTATAATCCTCCCAAGCTGTGATAAGTAAATTTATGAAATTCACACAATTATAGCCCTTCGGAGTTATAACGGTGGGTCTATTGAATCCACTCAATTATATTCTTTAATTACACATTTTCAAATTTAAATTTTTATTATTGTAAATAAAGTTTAATATTCATTTTTTTTATATGAGTTATTTATATGATGTCATTTATATTCATTGAAATTAATTAGTACTTAATTTTTTAATCAGTAAAAATTAAATTAGTTTCACAGATCCAATATAATTATGTGCCATTTGATTCAGATTTGTCGAAAAACTAAACGCAAACGTTTATATTTGAACAATTACAATTAGAAAGCAAAATGTGAAAATAAATTCAGGAATTTGTTGTTTTTTTCGATCCTTCTCGAAGGATGGACCAGGTTCGAACCAGAATGTTTCACTGGTCTACACGAATTCAGATGAGCATTCGCATTCGGAGGAGGTAACAAAATTTACCGTGCCAAAGCTTACGAAGAAATGGTCGAAGATTGTCATTAAGGTTTCTACGAGCGACGTCATCTTATACCTCAATTGCCACGAGATGGCCCGACAAAAGGTAACCAGGATCCCTCAGGAATTAGTATTCGATACTGCCAGCACTCTGTACATCGCACAAGCTGGACCACACATCCAGGAGCGATATGACGTGAGTACCATGCATCGCCTTTCGACTATCGTTTTTCGAAAAATGAAAAAAAGTGGACGCCGCGAGCGTTCGTGCGTGGTGCAACGAAATGAAACGAGTAGCGCTTGTTGGCACAAGGTATGTTTTCCACTGAAATCGACATAGTTTCGCTTTGCAACTGAGTAACGAAGTAGCGTGAATAAACAGGCTCGCCTGGATCGAGATGCAGTCCTTTTTTGGATTGTGACTCGACTGACGTGAAACAGGCAGTTCACGCGAAACGCTCGCAATATATAAATGAATGACATAAGACGATCGTTTCATTTCGTCAAGCTACGTATGTATTCCGAACTATTTCATTTTCGTCTCGTTTCGAATATATAATTAGTAAATTGATTTCGTTTATCTGCAAATACGCTAATTCATTAAAAATAAAAATACCGGAAGACATACTCACATCACCAAATCCTCTTTTTTGCATTCCAGTGACCGAATTGAAAATAAATTTTATGCATCTCGAGTAGCTAATTTGAATATATAATTCACGTTTTCCCTCGCACTTGATATTATAATTTATTTCACATAGAGACGAGAATGATTCGTTCAGAAATTTATATATCAAATTTTCTTTTTATACATTTATCGTATATAACTGTTTCACGAGTTTCGTCGTATTAAAAAATCCAGTCATAAACTTCAAAATAAAACAGACAACCATGGAATTAAGAGCGGCGAATCGTAGAAGTAAATCCGTGCCGTTCCATCCTTTAAGAATTTAATACCGTATCCAGTATCCTGATAAAATAAGTAAAAAGTGAGAGAGCGAGCTAAAAGAGAGGATGGTACGAACGTGGAAAGTGCCATCGGATAACGGGCGGTAGGTTCTAGAAGAAGTGGAATGGATACGAAATACCTCATCGAAATCCTATATATTGACGTTACAGAGATCTGTTGTCTCGGTTTCTACTATTGCTCTCTCAAAGAACACTCAAGTGGTTCGTGAGACATTGCACACAATGAAAATCGAAAGATTTCTGCTGCTCGCCAATACGTCAAGTTTGAGAACAGCAATTTGTGATCGGATTACATAAATCAAAATAACGTACTTTACGCTATTATATATTTTTAGTATTATTTTTTCTTCACACGCGATATATTGATACATTTCCATGAATATCTTCCTTTTTCCTAACTACTTCGTATCAAACAACCTGATTATATATTTTGAAAACTTATTAAAAAATAACGCTTATTCTCTGTAAACAAAATAATAGAAATGGAAGTCAAACCTAGATCTTCCGTTTAACAGACGACTGCTTTCTACATCGAGTGATTCAATATTTCACAAATGTTCATAATAATATCACTATGTATTATGTATTCATAATAATATATTACACATAATTTATTGTATATCACATAGTAATAGTAATAGTATTAAATATATTAGATTTTACAACAAAGCAATATATCAAATTATAAAGTTCATTATGTGTGAAAATATAAAAAAAACCTAAAATAAAATTTTTAAATAAAACCAATTCAAATAAATTTCAATAATAAAGTCGCGTCTATTGTTGCATCCGTATGAGAACGTATTTGTACATCATTCAAAAGAGCATTCTTCGAGGCAATAATACTTTATATAGAATTATATTTCATTTCAAATAATTAATATCGTTCAGTCTGAGAGTATTTATGTGTCAGCCCTTTAGTATCTCCATATCGTATTAACAGCGAGGACAGCGTGATTACATATCATTGATATGAGAGAGGATAATTAGTTCTCATCCTGACGCAATATGATCAGCTATACAGAGACCACGTGTTGCGTAAATCGATGCACGAAATACATTGATTTATTCGATCCTTCGTTAATTAGTTAGTCTCGACAATAGGTGGATATATTGCAATATTTCGAATTGATTATGCGATGTCGCTTTTATCTTGCGACGACCATTTCTCTTGCAGCAATTAATTTATGCGTTAATAAAATAAAATCGTGCGAATATTTATGGATTTTTCCTATAAATTTTTAATTAATATTAAATTACTGAAATGAGATTTGTATGCATTAAATATAATAATACAGTTCCGATATACTTTTATGCAGACAAGCACAAAGACATCATTTCCAACTTTACGAGCTGCTTATTAATTTCATAAGTACTATTAAAGAAGCTTACTTTGCAAAGTCGATAATTATCGGTTATTTTAGCGATGCAAGAAACTTTTCGTTTTATATTATTGCGTCAATTAGTAACATAAAGAAGAGACATCGCAAAAGACTTTTATATTTCCATGTCAAACTATTGAAGTATCTTATCATTTACTTTATATCAATTTTTAGTGCCTAATGATAATAAATCTAAAATTGTTTTGTAATCTTTTAATTATTTAAATGTGAATAAGTAACAAACGATCTGAATAATGATATCTGACGTGGTTAATCGCGTCATAAAGTTTTAAAAATAAAAAATTAATTCGGATATTATGGCAACTCACTTTTTCTCTTTCTCTCTCTCTCTTTTTTTCTTGCATTCTTAATTATAAAAAATGTCTATTGTACATATGTGTTCTTAAAATATACCGTACACAAAATTGATACAAATTATTGTATTATATTTATTCCATAAATGTATTATATTCACGTGAAATTATTCCGAAATAAAAATCCTAATACGAAAATATCAAAAACTATATCACGTTTAAGCGCACGAATTTCGGATAATTTAATTAGTCAATTATAAATAGTTCTCATTAAAAAATTATTGTAACTTCAACATTTTATTATTGGAATCATTCTAAGTTATTTTTATGCTTAAAATAGTTAAAAAAAAAGAATCTCCTATTAATTATTATCAATAGCAAAGTCTGGGACATTCTGCAGATTTAGAACGTTTCATTTTTGTGCAATTTTCAATATATCATGAAATATAAAAACGATATTTCATTGATTAACCTATATGCAGATGTATAAAATAAAATAAGTATATTATAATTATATTTCATAATAGGAACATAGAAACGAATAGAAAGAAAATAATCGAATGGAAATAATTGATATTAACTAGGGATGTGCAATCTTCATTAATCGAATCGATCTCTGAATTAAATTGAATCGGATTGATTAAAATCGATCTACTAAAAAATTGTATTTGAATGAATCGATCTATTGGAGATCGATTCAATTTTTTTTTTTTAACATTCTTTTAGTAACATCCCAGTGAGACAATGGAATAGATGTAAAATTCGACGTCAATTTGATGATTTCAGTATCAAATCGATATGGATTCCATTGTCATTTCTCACTGAGATATAAATTCGTATAAATTCAACAAAAACAATTAAAACACGACTTTGATTTGCCTATGAGTAAAATAATTTTAATTTAAAAATCTAGATTTAAACTAACATTTGTAATAACATTTGTAATTTCTGACATAAATTAATTACTAACGTAAAATTGATGAAATGTCGTATATAAACGTGTTAAATTCATTTTTTAACAACTATCAATTGGTATTCTAAATAGAATTTCTAATTAGAATTTAACTAGCATTTATTTATACATTTTGTCAGTAATAATTACTAGTTGTAACTATAAATATTGTTAAACCCGATTAATATTAACCGGTAACGTGTAAACGTAAACAGTGTAGGTACAGTAATGATATTACAACTTTGGATTCTTTGGAACACGATATATACACATAGAATTAATTTTCAATAAATAATGCAATAGAAATACAATAATAATTAATATGACTTTTTAAATGTCTATACTTGTTAAAATCAAATTTGACAACAGTGTTAGTACAATAGTGTATTTTATTTTTGTTTAACATTCAGTGAATAACAGGAATGAAATGATATATCAGAATATATCTTGAATTTCCAAATTCACCTCTACGCTTCGAAGATCAATCTCTTATTAAATGAATCGATTTATCTTAAAATCGGATGCTGGCGAATCGATTAAAAAATCAATTTTTTAGAAGAATCGAATCAAGATCGCACATTCCTAATAAACGTAACTAATAATAAAATGCATAAATAAATAGCGCCAAATGTGAACTAAATCTTGATATATAATAATGTACTTCTATGTAAATACGTTTTTCACTTTTTCAAAATTACAAATCAAATATAGTTAGCATCATGAGAAAAATATGAAGATTAGAAAAAATATGAAAATATAAAATATATTCTTTACGTTATTTGTAGACTCTATATATATATATATAACATTAAAAAATTCATATTTATATTTCGTATTTATCTTTAATTAGTCTGTTATCTGCAATTGTTCTCTTATTGACTGATTGACGCAAAAAATTATCAAACTTCTTTAGGCATCAACGGAAAAGCTATATACGAACATAAAAATGCCCGAATATGCGAAGTGGAAAAACGTTCGTGCGATTTTCACGATCTGTTCAGCTCTTCTTCTTGCAACGAGAACGTTGGGACTTGCATCGCACCCCGGAGACATTCTTATCGTGCATCCACTGTCGTTTCAGTCTCACAACGCTGTTTCCCGCATCTCCCGCGCCAGACTTTTTTAGTCTTCCCGGGATAACAATACGACGGAAAAGTTTCGCGGCCATTTTGATCGGCACGATTCGCAAGTTCTCGCTCCGCGTGGGCTAATCTCTATAAATTGTGGCGCCATGCTACCAGCGGTGTCGACGACGGCGACTAGGAAATGTTTTGCAAGGTAGTAATTCCGCAAGGAAAACGCGTTACCGTTTTCTCCAGAGACAACGTGACATTCGTACTTTATATAGCGAAAGAGTAATGGATTAACGTGACGACTATGTGCATAAGCACGCGCGTAGTGATAGTTCGTGTTATTTTTGAAAAAAAATAATTGACTATGGTATTATCGTTTGAAAATTTCTTCAAATTTTTTCTCAAACGAATAGTTATTTATTTTTCACAGCATGCCATTATGTAAATTTTACATATTTCTGTGGAAAAATGTTATTTTATACGTGTATTTTTACATATAAAGTAAAAAGGAAGACCCTGTCTGCTATAAATTCTATTATAAATAGAAGAAATTTTACAAAGCATTCATTAAGTTGCGAAATTACTTCTGTGAAATTTATGATAAGTAATTACTTGATGTCATGCATGTCAAAAATTCCTTTTCGGAATGTCTCTCATAATTTTCTATATTTTAATACTGGTTTAAAAAAAAAACATTATTTTTAACATTGACCGAATTTCATCACTTTACATTTTCCAACGATTCTCTTACGTCAGAAATTGATTTTTCTGTGCATCTTAATTAAATAATTTGCTGAGCAGTTCATGTTATAATGAATTTATAATGAATTGCTATTTGTTTAGAATAATTAAGTTTATTCTTTGCGAAGCATCTCTTACGAGTCATATCTCGGATTTAGTTGTTTTATTGTCTTGACAATAAAACAAACGTTTGAAAATTATTATTGTACACATGGAAAAGAATATACATAGCAAACTGTACAAAGATAATATTTCAGTGAGGTAAATTACATAAGTGTCTAAAACAAAATAACACAGAACATTTGTAAGTTTTATAAAACAGTGAAAAGATATTACAGAAATGCTACAACTTCCAATTCTGGTTTGTTTTATTAAATACAAAGAAAGGCAGTGAAATACTATTTTGTTGAAATAAGTCTTATGGAAAATAGATATTCAGATGATATCTATACAAATTTGTTAGTCATAGAGTGATCAACTATGCAGAAGAAGTTCTTCGGATAAAAACGAATGTAATTTAAAAAAACTGAGGAAAGAATAAGGAGTATATTGGTACTTGGAATAAGAGGAGAGATATGAAATGTCACTAACTAAATAGTATATAGTATCATTTACATGTTGGATACATACACACATTTTGTTATAAAATTTGGTTCAATTCAAAATATGTCATTTGAAAGCGCCGTTCAACACTATTAAATCTATAGTTTCAAATTTAACCCAATTAGAGTTACTCAAATTACACTGCTTTTACTTGGTACATCGTTATTTTATACTAACTGAAACAATAGATAAATTTGATAGCGTCAAATTTATCTATAGTTTATATATAATGTCAAATTTATCTATTGTTCTATATAAAATATCGATATATTGATTTAGGAACAACTCAAATTAAGTTAAATTTGACATTATATATAAATTATATAGATTTAACAGTGAAAGCTTTCAAACTAGACTGAAATTAATATCAGACAAAATTAATATCAATTATACATTTGTCAAAATTACGCAAAAAGTACATAACTGTAAAATTATCTGCTATCTGCAAAACTGAAGATATAATTTCTACGATAAACCACGCAGTAAACAGTACTGACAAGTCATATTACGATGTCTAAGCAGATTGTAAAGTAACTTTGACGACTGTCCATAGGAATGCAAACTGTAGTATTCCATAACTCTACTATTCATTCCATAATCATCTTCTACTTCTGCACTATTTGAAAACTTTACACTTACTTACATGCTTATTTAAACAAATAGCAAGTTGACTTTATTTGTCAACGTTTTTTTCATCAAAATGACATCTCAATAACTTTGACATATTCTAATCAAGAAATATGTCGATAGCGCATCAAATTTTACGTTAAAAATTGATATTGATTATTTTATTTCATAGTTTTTGTATTTTATCTTCTCCGTTATTTCACATCACGAACCTTTTGCTTTCCTTCTCAGAAGTGATGGAATCGGAACATTCGATCTTTTTTGGCATTTGAGAGTATTCGAGCGAACAGACTCATGGATGAATTATCGATCGTGTCTTCCCGTCAGCGGATACGATTGACTTCCGCGGAACCGCAGTTATTCCGAGTGTTTTGGGCAATTTTGCTGCGCGCACGGTTCATCTCCACATCGGCGTCCGCAATATGCGCGGCATGCTTGAAAATCCGTAATTAAGATCCGGTATGTACGCAACTGCATATTTGTGCCGTTAGTATTTGAAAAGTTCGAGCAGTGTAAATTCTACCAATGATTATTCCAGTATCTTACAAGGTTGATAATAAAAGCTTGTTAAATAGCACATAAAGAATGATTTTACTGAAGTATTTAAATATTCAGCTCAATCTGAAAATAATTTTGTTTGGATCCTCAAAATAATTATATATAATATAGAACACTCAGTAACATGATTACTAGAATGTTTTGCAAATTATCATCGATGCTTAAGCGTTCTATATAATTATTTTGACAATCTAGGAAAATTATTTTTGAATTTATATCTACCTAAATTTTTAAATACTTCAGCAAAATAATTCTTTTCGTGTATATATGATTCATATTTTATTCTTTTTATATAATATAATTATAGAAGTAGTTTTATTAATATAATTTTTGTGATTTTAAAAATAAACAATTTAATTTTCAATTATTTTATCGTATATATCGATTTAATTGCAATTGAATTAAATAAATTCATCATGAATTATAAAATTCCATTTTAATTATCATTTCTTTTGAAGATTGATTTCTAAAATAAAATTAAAAAATAAAAAAGATAAAGTTTTTTAATCAAAAATATTATTATAATTTTAAAAATAAATATTTTAAGTTGATTTAATTTCATATATCAATTAAAAATTATAAATAAATTGAATAAAACTGTCATAAATTATGAAGTAATATATAAGATCAATTCTTTTAAAAGATAATTCGTAAAGTAAGTATTAAAGAATAAATAAGTATTAAAGAATAAAAAAAATAGAGTTTCTTAAGGATATTATTTTTCCTAAATATTCACGGAATAATGTTTCATTTCGTGGTCATGGTAACACCGTGACACCACATACACTCTTTACCTTAGAAATACCCGCCTCTATATTATGTTAACACCGGGAAACTAACTTCTACGTGATGCTCAAATTTGCATAGAATTTACGTCGCTCTCTGTGAAGCGCCTGAGAAATCGCGAAAAGAAAACAAATCTCATGATATGTCGTCACGTCCGACTGTATGCGAGAATTACAGGATTTCAATTACGAGATAAGATATACCGGTTAGGAAAGGAGAGACGTAGGTGGCTCCCTGACATAGAAAAACTCGTTGAAATAAAGGAAGAAAAGGATTTCAACGTCCGCGCGCATTTAATGGCGTGATGAAAAAAAGCCATTAACCCTGCGCAGCCCCTTTAATTCTACCGTATTATTACAAACAGCAGCAGCGTTAGGAACAGTGGCGCTCGGTAGCAATGGGGTGGAAAGAAAAATTAGGACGTTGCTTCGCGGGAGGCGAATTCCGCGATAAGAATGTCCCGAGGATCTTCCGTCGAGGTGAAACGTCCGTGCCGTTCCCATCCCATAAGGAGGGATATCCGCTGTAAAGAAGGATGCACGGAGGGCGGGGAAGACGTAACGAGAACGAACGTTCACTACACGTGCACATAGCATAAGCAACTCCCGAGAACATGGAATAGAGCTCTAGAAATAGCAGAGGCTTGTTATATCATTTGAATAAAAGCTACTAGTTGACCGGCCTCGTTTTCTTCAATGGGTTTTGATACAAAGCATATGCTCGATCAAGAAAAGATGACGATCGCTTCTAAAAATTAATATGCGGAAAATGTCAGCGGGAGATTCCTTCCTTGATAATAATTGAATCTCGTCGGTTAATGTAAAAAGTTCTTAAGTTCTTTTTATTGAAAATTGTAAACTATTCATAACAAGTAGGAAGTAATTCTGTCCGTATCAATTTATAATACATGGAAAAAACGATTTTACTGAAGTATGTGGAAACAACTAATTATGTGGAAAATTCGGTTCTAATTAGTTTCCATATGTAATGTAGCCAAGATTGGAAAGTAACGTATTACTTGTAACGCCATTATCATAATTTTTTTTTCGGCAACAATCGTTACTTTTTTCTGTCCGTAACGGCAATGGTAACGTCATTAAATTTTTACAGTAACGGTAACAAACACAATCATTGCTTATTGTTACTTTAATTAATCCCTTATTATCTTTATATTTATTAAATATAAATTACATTAGTTTTCATTGGCTAGAAATATTTTAACGATATTAATGTTTAGAAACAAATCCGTAAATAACATATGGATATGAATTCGCATCAATAAAATTTCCAACTTCTATGTATTTGAGAAATTTGGTTTTGCATAATACGTATTATTATTAGTTTTGAATGAATAACGTTTCGTTTTTCGAAAATTCAATATTCGATTAGTTAGCAAAATCGATTGATTAGAAAATTTTACACTGGAAAACATATTTCTTTTAGAAGACATAAATCATTAAAAATGCCTAATGCGAATTCGTACTGTGTTCTTTGTAGGTCGATTTTTTGAATAAAATTTATTGTTTATTAATTAAATTTATTTATTATATTATATAATTTTTTGTAAATTACAATCTAGATTCCTAAATATTATCATGCATAGCCTTGGTCATATATAAGTATAAAACATTCTCAATTTATTGCATTTTCTTGGAAAAAGCAATAATAAAAAGGAGAACTGACCAAATTTTTAAATTGTTATAAAAATAAGTATTATTTTTTTAATAAAACTGTTTTTAATTTATTTTTTTGTTAGATGTAGAATGTTGATGCTTTATATATTATTAAGACTATATATTAAAAAATAAAATGACGTTCTATATCGTTATATCACAATATCGTTTTAGAGTTTAACACTCTAGAATTGCAAAGGGTAATAAATAAATAAACTTTAATGAAGCTTTTGTACACTTTAACGAGTAATAATTTGATCTAACGCGATATAACGCGCGTTTCAGTAATTGTTATGGCGAAGTCAACTTTCGGAACAACAAGGCAATGACGACAACATCAAATCGAGATAAATCTATTTATAGACGTTGTGACAAACGGTATAGGCAGGCAGTTCTAATTAACCTCGAGCGCGCGCGCGACTTATTTGGCCGACTTTAATTAAAGCGGCGCCGCACAAGATAATATTTTTAACGATGGTTCATGTTGGTACCTTTGCTAGCTGGTCGTAAATACGATACGCGCGATCATAAAATTTTAACTATGCGACCAGGCTTGCGGCTTTTTTTTCACTCATGCCACTTCCGTTCTTGCAACGAGGACCATTACGAGGTTGGCGTCGGTACGCGAAGGTTACTTCATTAGAAGAAATTAGCCATTTAGGAGCAGCCGGGCTCGGCATAGCAACTCCATATACCTTCATTATTGTATAATCACGAAGATAATTACGTACTTACAATATAGCGGTAAAAATTAACGAGTTTAATCAGGAGATTAACAAAACGAAGAAATCATTCCTTTTGTTGGTGATGAAGGGTGCTGACCGAGTTTCGTTGAATCTACCTTATATTTCCTTAGATTACAGGCCGGGTTGTCTAATGAGACGCTTTAGAGATTCATTCTGATGTTTATTTAGCAGTTTAATGAATCGTAAATTGTAAGATACAGAAGGAAATAAAGTTTCAGTTACCGACGAGATCTTTATTCGGATGAATACGTAATATTCCTTACAATGTCGAGGATATAATGCTTTACTATGTAAGTTATTTGTTTAGCTTACTTATTGTTTTATCCAGTGACATTATTATTGTTCAGAATCATTCGTACAATATTTTTTCAGTAAATATTATGATTATAAAAATTATATGCTTGTAACAATTTTAATATTATTATTAATATTAAGAAAAACATTTAAAGAAATCTGTGTAATATGACTTAACCGAGAATTTAATTCTTTGAGAGAAACAAAAAAGAATTTAAAAAAGACCTTGATTTTTAAAAATTTTCGAAATTGCTGAATTCGATTGAAGAACTTCAAAATACTAAAATTCAAATTTCATAAAAATAATTTGATTTGTGAAACTAGAAAGTTTTTGATATCGTTGTTGAATGTAGTTTGAAAATATAAAATTTCGAAAGGGTAGTAACTTGAAAATCTCCAATGAAGGAGAATCTAATGTCATAGGGTCATAATCAGAATTTGAAATCCAATTTAGAAATCAATTCTAACTGTTTGCGCAGCATTGATTAGGTTCAAATAAATCGAAACAGAAAACTTAATGTTACTTTGCAATTAAAAATGTTCTAAAATGTTCTGAATGGTTATCAAATTATTTTTTCAAAATTCTGTCCACCACCATCATTGAATCATCATTATGATTTTTGTTATTTTCAACATGAGATTAGAATATAGCGTTATCAAACTATTCCGGCTAAGTTTCATGAAAATCGAACGAGCAAAATAAAAAGAGGTGATCTTAAACTTTCTTCAAATTACCTAATGTATCTTGTAAACAACAATTTCTTATACTGTAATCAATTATGACTTGAAAATGTTAGCGGAAACATTAGCATGTTCGCACATTGAATTTGGTGTAAATCATTTTTCAAAGCATCCCAAAATCTCAGAGATCCGTAATACATTCGCGAAGCTACGACGATCGCGTCGGTTTACGCCACGTTTTAATATCACACGTTACCGGCAAACAAAACGAGCGATGAGAGCGATGATGCACATCCTGCGTTTTCATAAGCCGCGTTGCAACATCGCGATGCAACATCAGCCATCACCTTTCATTTCTCTTAGATAAAAGCACAGAACGGTTACGACCCGTCTCTCTTCCGGCGATCTTCATCTTCGTTGGTTCGCAAAGCACCGCAGAGAAGAGAGAAAAAGAGAGAATGTGTCCTTTGCAAACATGCTTGGAATAATCTTTTTTATGCACGTTTTAAATTCTTCGAATAATTTTTCAAAATGTAATTCCGCTTGAGTAACGAATTAGTTTTTCCTTAGTGTTTTCCTCGAAATTAATAAATTTATAACAATGAAAACATTAGAGTTTAATCTTTTGAGAACCGGAGCTTTCTAACGAAATAACTTATCATCTTGCTAAGAGCTCATTTTAAAAAAGACCTTGATTCTTTAAAAATCTTGCTCTCTAAGGGTTTTCAGAGTCTGAATTTGAATCTGACCTCAGAATTCTAAAATTCAAACTTCAAAAAATAACAATCTGAATTTATTTGAAGCTCGATTTTAAAAGATTCTTGATATCTCTGAATTTCAATGTAGTCAAAATACAATATCAAAAATATTAAAAATATAATAATCCACGAAAGAGAGTCTAATGTTAGACAGTTTACAATCAAAGTTTGAAAGTCAGTTTAAAAATCAATTCTAACTATTTACGCAACATTAACGAGCTTCAAATAAAACGAAACTAGAAACTTGATGTTAGTTTGCAATTAAAAACTCCTTAAAACCAAGTTTTGCGATAATCAAATTATTTATTTAAAATTCTGTCAGTTGAATCTATCACTTTGAATTTTTTTTATGTTTGATTTCAGATTTGAATTAAATTATCAAATTATTTCATAGGTAAAGTTTCATAAAAATCGAGCGAGTAGTTTATAAAATAAAAGAAGGTAACTCTAAATGAGGTCGCCGATCCACAAAGGGTTAAAGTCTAAGCTCTGCAGCATCAACGTCAGTTAGCGTTGACTATGTACTGAAATTTTCTTTCCTTACGTATAATCCATCACAGTCTGAAGTTACGACTAAGGGAGCTATAATTAATTAGAGCTGGTTAATAAAGACCAAAGATTATGTTAAATGAAAATCATAGATATATATTTGACGGGGTTCTGCTCGATTTAATTTATTGTTTCCTTTTATATTCCTTATTATTTTCTTTTATATCAAGTTCATTAAATTCTTTTGATTTGAATAAGATTTACTCGCCTCTGCTTTCCAAATAATTCAAATTTATCACGTTTCTGTTTATTATAAGAAACTTTGTGACTTTGATATAGGTATTTTATTTGCCAACAAATCGCGAATAAAACAGAGAAATCACATAATACGCTCAGAAAAAAGTATTTAATATTTGTGACTATATAATTATATGATAAAATAATTATGGTTATTTTCATTTTTGTAACTATTGCTGTTATAACAATATGTATAATGTTAGTAATAATAATTATATTTATAATTTTATATACAAAAAAATACATAGTTGGCCCGACTATAATAGATATAGCAATACATGAAGAGAATGGTTTTACTAAAATATTTAAAATTTTAACTAGATAGGTACAAATCTAAAAATAATTTTGCTAAACTATTAAAATATAATTATGTAAGATGCTTAAACTCTAAGTGTTTGAATATCAAAATCTTTGTAGCTTATCATGCTTGAGTTTCTTACATGATTTTGATGATTCAACAAAATTATTTTCAGACCTGTATTTAGGTAAATTTTTTAATATTTGAAAATCATTCTTTCCGTGTAATAATTATAATAAAAATGAAGCTGCTTAATTATTTTACCATGCAATTATAGTCAAAAATACCAAATACTTTTCTCTTAAAGTATCAAAGAATTAGCATAAATTTCTCTCTCTCTCTCTCTCTCTCGTACCCTCTCTTTCTCGCTTTCTCTCTCTTCTC
>NW_012130073.1:2390860-2405681 GCF_000143395.1 Atta cephalotes
TATTATATATAATAGTTATTATTATATATATATATATATATATATATATATATATATATATATGTGTGTAGAAATTTTTATCACGACAATAAGATATTATGTATAATAAATATCTGAATATTATATTCACTGTTATATATAATATTATACATTGTACATATTTAGCAAAAATACAATATTTTATTTTTATTATAAAAAATTCTATACTGTATATTCTTCACTTAAGCTGGGTTGTTCTTCTTTTCGGTAAACTTCAATTCATTGTTTACTCTCTTACTTTCTTATGTTCTTTTACTCTTTTACACTTTTACTCTTTTGTTTATCCAATAAATAAATTATCACAGTTTATCTGAAGATGGAACAAGTCTTAGTCTTATAGTTATTCGCCAATTAATTACACGTACACTTACCATTTACCATAAATAGACAAACGTATTCAAGTCCAGACGATAATTTACATATGTTAAATGAAATGATGGATGCAAAATTAATAACATCATGATAATTTGATTATCCTGTTGGTTTAATACGCTGTTAAGTGAATGGTTCATTTTGGATATGACGTAAACGAAAATTTTGTAATATCATTTTCTAAAATAGACGTCATATCTATTTATTCATATTTATTTTACGTTTGTTATCTAATGCCAGAATTAATATGCATGTTATCGGATTTTAAGAATATAATCGAGCATCCCCAGAACTGTGCTACATTGAAACAGTTCTACTTTTAAGTGGTGCATATTTAAACAAGATGTTATTTCAGCATAAATAAATATTGTTTCAATCAGAATCACTCTTTTGGCGCATGTCTGAAGTTTGAAATAATATAAAAATGTGCCGTCGGCGATTTTATTGAATTTTGACGTTTAAAATAATAATGTGCAAGATATATAAAAAGAATACATGAAACTTTCAGTTTCTTAAGTTAATCAGAAATTGTTGTATATTTATTTAAGTGACATATTCAGAAAAAAGTTTAAAATTCGCATAAGATAATATTAAATCTTACTAATGAGTTATGATCTTTTTTCACGTGGTTGCCAAATTTTATATGACTCTTCTGCTGCTTGAAAAATGAATGGTTTAAGTCCTACATTGCCCAAGAAATTAGTTCTAGTTCCAGCGATAACTTATCCCGCAACGAGAATCGGCCATAAATTTTGCGAGTTGGACGCACAGCGGATTCATAAAAGTTCGTCAATATTCCATCGCATCCCACAAAACGATTGAACTTCATTATACGCTGACGAAGTTCATCGAAAAACTTGGTTTGCGATTATGTGAATAAATCCACGGTATACAAAAGTAAGCGAATGGATTTTCATCGCAGCAACGTTGACCTTTGAGCACGGATGCAAACAAGAAACTTTCCTTTCTACGTATTTTCCGCGCCGCGTCCGGGAAATTTTAAAAGAGTATGATAAGCCGGAAACGATGGGAAAGTAATTAGTCGGCTATTTAGGAATTTAACGGCGTACGCGTCCAAGAAAGAGTTTCCTCCGTTTGTGGCGCGGTGCAAGGATTCACTGAGTTAATTAAACCGGTTGCTCTCGAAGTGAAAAGATTCTCGATCGTGCAGATAGACGGAGGCGAAGTATCGCGTGAACGCAATTTGCAGACTGTCTTTCGGCGGATTTGAACGTGCATTCGACTAAATGCATTCAGCGGCATTTACGGGAATGAAGTGAAAATTAATCCTAAACTCTCGACGAGCTGTCTCACGACCTCTATTTTTCATCGTCTATATAGAGTTGTAATGTATTATTCGCAGTTAAAATGTACTTTTAATTTTCTCCTTCGATCATCATTGCAAGTGGTTGTCATTTTATAAATAATATATATCAATAATATATATTAATATCATAAATATATGTAATTAAATATCGCATATTGATTTGTAAATTTTCTCAAAATTATAAACTGCAGCTGTTTAATAAAAAAAACTGAACATTTAATAATTCGCTTTTCTCCTTAATACATTTTTAATTTCGGATTATCAAATACGGCTTTATTTTATAAAATATTTAAGAATATTATTCTCAAATCTCGACTTTTTGAAAAGATTTTCATGGTATTTTTAGCGCGAGTTTCGGTTAATAAAATTATTTTATTTTATTTAAAAATGTCTAATTTTTATTAATAAAAAACCAAATTTCAATAAAAATTATAATTATTAATTCAACTCTGTTACACCAAGAGTGTATTAAAATTGTTTCATTGTAAAATATATTTTTATTGTATACATAATTCAACATTATAAATTAATTTTATTTCATTTTTATATTCTTTATCTTTAAATACATTGCATAGCATTAAACAAATAATTTCTAGTTGAAAAATTTTAACTCATTGTTGATTATGTTTCATTACTTAACTGTAATTGCATTATATTCATAACAACAGATACAGTAGCGAGGTGATTTTACACTTGTTTTTGGGATTATTCAAATTAATCAAAATCGTTTTGTTAATTTTGATTTTAACCAGATCACAGATGATAGCAAACGTAATCAAATACGATAACGGAAATGGGATGAAAAAGAAAAATGTGAAATATCAAAATATAGTTATTAATGTACGTGTAAATTACGCTTTTCCAATTAACTGCATATTTCATTCGAAAGTTATATTATTAACGTTTTATATATGTATATATATATATATATATACATTTTACTTATCGCACGCATATCGATTTCATTTATTAGATATCAAAGAGGTAATTCACTAATGAGATCAACATTATCTATTTATTTTCATAAATATCAGGGAATAACAAATATTTTATGAAAATGTCATTTAATCGAATTAATTGTTATTATCGTCAGTTAATTTTGGGTGCATTTTGGAATGCCTCTTGTATCAGAATATTTGACGCGCAATAATTTATCCGTTCTTGTTTCCATTATATATAACATAAAAACCTATTTCGAAAACGCTTACGGTGACATCGATGGACCAATGAACACTCGGAAATTCACAAAGTGTACAAAATTATTTCGCTGGTGGCAGCGAATTGCGGATTAATATGCATTGTAACATCGCATTTGTATTCGCGATTATCGTCACTAGCTAACTAAAACATTATCTTGTCAATCCGCGTTGGCCGCAAATTTACGAGTAATCAAGAGGAGATGCCGAAAATGCAAAATTCGCAATTGGTAAATCCTTGCGTCGCGACACGCGTTGCGTAATCATTGACTAATTAAAATGCAATCGGGGATCCTAAAGACGATTAGTCATATCGTAAATAGCACTTACACACAAATGGTTTACATGTCATTGACATATTACTATCAGTAGCTCACTTACACCACATAAATTTTCGTATAACAATTACGTTTTAATTAGACTCTATATTCAACTTTAAAAACTCCACGCTGTTTCTTCAATACAAACTGCTATAATCTGTGGACTACTATTTCGTAAGTACAGATTGCATAGTTTTTATATGAAATAAATGTTGTCACAACGTGATAAAGCCATATATTGGATTAAAAAATGGTAAAGATCTCAATTTTGAAATTTTTTATCGTTCTTAGCATAAACTCCAGATACATATTAATGCCTATATTTTAATCCTAGAAAAAAAATCTTCGAATTAATAAAAGAAGAAAAAAGTAATTGTTATACAAAAATTATATTTACGCGGTAATACAGACGACTTTAGAATTCCTTTCAATTAGCATAAGTAAATTCTTCTTAGATATTCTTCTTCCAACTTCTTCGTCCAACTCGCAAGATTCACTTTGTTTTCGATCCACTATTTACGCTCGTGCCCCTGCTTACGCGAAATAATGTAATTGTCTATCAATTGTTTGCCAAAAAACTGGCGGCAATAGCCGTCGATAAAATTAATTCACTGAAATCATCATATGTATTGTATATTACTTTACTCTATTGGCACAAAAGTCAGTCATTTATAAATTAATAAAATACAAAAGAATGGATTAGATTTCATTAAATTAAAATGAGCTTTACAAAATTCATGATATTTAAATAATTAAAATTATTTATGTAACATATTTGAAAATGAAAAAATTTTATTGCGTATAATTGCTTTTGTATTATTTTCCATATTTTATGTCTGCATTTGATTAAAATGTTTTTGTATTTCTTAAAGAAACCTTTTTGCATATGTTTAAAGCGAGGTATAATAATTATGTTGAGGGTATTAAAAATAGATAATTGAAAGTTCAAATTTAATATAAATTTTTATATGTTCCTGTATATAATTTATTTATAAAATAATCGATAAGCTAAATCTTGCTTCAATATCTCCTTCAGTACTTCTAAACTGTCTAAGTTCTGCATCAATTTTTCGATCTTTCGCTCTTTTATCGATTTCCCATTTCCATATCTGACTCTTTTGGCACAGTTCTAATTTATTGGATAATAAATGTTTAAACATATAAGCAAAATTGCTATGCCACATCCGGCGAAATTATTATAGAAATATGCTAGCCAAAAACGTCGTGAACATGTTTTTTTGTATACCTCTTTTGCAGAGCTGCCTTTTCGATCGCACGATAAAGTACATTACGTTTCAATCATTCCAAAATTTTACGAATAAAATTTGTCCTTTCGTAATAAGATTTACATTTTATCGTGATCTATCATTCAAATCGAAACACATGAGATTTTTCATGTTAAAAAATTTCACTAAGATACAAAACGAAGCTCTTGCTATATTAAGAAAATAATTAATATCGTCGAATATGTGAATTGAAGTACATAATTTCTGCACTTTGGAATTGAAAAGAAACGATATATAATTGATGTTACTGCTAATTATGTCTGCAATAATTATTGTCAAATTCACTTAGCAGCAAGAATTAGTTATGCAGGACTGTTAAATAAATATCGTTAATTTACGCAAACGTTCCGCTAATTGTACAGTGCGAGCTATCCCTGCAATTAATAATGCCGATTAATAATTTGGTGTGATTGGAAATTATCAAAGTTGTTACATCATGGATTTATCTTTCTTTTATCCCGTAGTTCATATCCCGTTGTGCCTGCAGTACATGATCGCACACATATACGCACATTGTGATAAGTTTCATATATAACGCGCAATTTACCAAGCAAAATAACGCCATGAAATATTTTGTCACTTTCGCATACAATATATACCAAATGTGTAGCATATGGCATATAATTTTCAAGGAATAACACGGTTCCGACGGACCTTTTGGGGTCGCAACGAAAAATTTTGCCACTGAGAATTTGCGTGGCAACTTACTTTTTACCCGAGGAAATTAGTTAAGTGGAAAACAATTACAACCTATAAAAATCATTAAATTTTTAAAGATCTTTAATTATACAAACTAATTCTAGTCCCTCAACACATATACGAAAAGAAAGATTTTGCTACATTTAAAAATTCGTTAAATTATTTAAAATTCGTTAAATTATTTAAAATTCATTTAATTATTTAAAAATTTAGCTAGATACTGAACTGGAAATTGTAATGGACCATTAAAATAATTATATGGAACATTTAAATATGATGGCAATGCTGTAAACAGTTTGAACATCAATCAGTTTGAGCGTTCTACATAATTATTTTGATCAAAACAAATAATTATTTAATAATTATTTAATAATTATTTTGGATCATCCACACAAACTTATTATTTTGGATCCGGCTAATTTTTTAGATACTTCAGCAAAATCGTTCTTTGCATATAATGAATATAAAAAACAAAATTAATTAACTAATTTTCTGGTTTTAATTAATCGGAAAAATTTAAATGACATAATTAGTTAAATGTATATTTCTAGAAGATAAATACACAAATCAGAATGTAAAAATGTGAGTGTAAATATTTGTAATAAGTTAAATTTTTTTATTCCTTTTGTGTTATTTACTTTAGTTTCTTCAGTGCTCTAATGATTTTTAATTATTGATCTTTAAAAATACAGTAATTATTTTTCGAAAGTATTTTTCTATCGCAATGCTTATTACAGACACGTCGCGTACAATTGTAAAAATTGTCTACATGTACATATATATCATGTACATATATATATATATATATATATATATATATATATATATCTTGCATTTAAACAATGCCATCGGCAAAATTAATAAACGCGGGTGGTGCTTTCATGACATTCGCAAAAATTCCAGAAAATAAAAATCCACGACACACAATTGATTGCCGTTTTGACATTTTGGCAGTTTGACATTTCGACGGCTGGCACGCTGACTCGTGCGCCTCTGTTGTTGTTCGAGCTTGTATGACAAATGTTTGCGGCCGATTAAAAAAAATGAAAGAAACTAACTGCTACAGAACTATGAATTAATAGAAATGACCAAGACTTTAAAATTGATGAAAGTAGAAAAATTAGCTGTAATATTAAAATAAATGAAACAATTTTTAACCTGTTTAAGTTAATTCTCCAACATTCGAAAAAAAAAATTATCTTTTCTCATTCGATTTTTCATCGTTTGTACATGTATGCATTTTGAATTTTCGTTTGCATACTTCTAGTAAAATAATCATTAATAAAACATAAATTTTGCGGAAGCCAATTTCACTCTAGTCCGTTAATTACAAGCAAATTAGAATTATCGAAATAGCCTTAATCAATAGATTTTCGTACATTTTCAAACAAATCGATTTTTAATTTACATTTTCGATCATACAGATGATATGCTAATAGCAGCTCTATACTTGATATGATGTGCCTCAATATTTAATGATATAAAGAATCGATAAAACACATTAAAAAAATATTTAAGGATGCGTAAAAAAATAAAAAATATGAATTTTACTGAAGATGATTTAAATTCATATAGCCTAAGTATCAAATCGAAAACAAATGCAATTTTTTTCATTTTTATTTCTGCAATTTTAGTAACACGGATAACATCTTCAGTTTAAAGCATTGTAGGAAAAGTGGAGGAACAGTACACATATATATTCTATGTATATATATATATATATATGTTCGAAAATTTGCACATCTTTTGTTAAAAATATGTTAACAATTAAAATTTCAAATAATAACTTCGGTAAATAAGTTATTAAAACACGGATATCCTTTAGATTCAAAATAGCATAAATCAGAAAATTGTCATAGTTGCATATTTATTTAATTCAAAATAAACTTAATTTCTTCATCAATCATAAATATGTTTTTTCGTATTTGTATAATATTTTATCATTTTATAATGAAAGATTTTCTTTGTTAAAAGCTTTCACAGGAAATACAAAGCAAGACTCTTTGAAGTTAAAATCAAAAAATCAATTAATTATTATTATATTTGTATAATACTTCTATTACAAAATTGTATTTATAGAATTGTAGATTCTGCACTTTTTAATTGAAAAGAAACGGAATACAATACAAGTTGGATTAAAATTAAAATACTTCAATTTCTTTCTATTTCGTTCATTATTATTACTTTCAGTATTCAGAAGAATTGTAAAAAAACATAACAAAAATGTACGTATATTTCTTCCTAATGGTTTCGTTTTTTAATAATTTTTTTAAAGCTTCATAACAAATTAATTGTATTATAATATCGTTTTAATTTTTTCCTTTGTTATTTTTTCTTCTGCAATAAATACTAAATAATTATACTACTTTATACAATTTGTACGCGACATTTTCTAGTTAGCAGTTACAAAGAATTTTGCATGTTTGTAAAATATGTATCTAAATATATAATTTTCTCACTACCATCGTAAAATATTTTTATAGTATATTCTAAAGATTAATTAAATTATTAATCTTAAAAATAATATGAATAATATAAAAATAGAAATTATTTTAATTAATTATTTTAATATCAAATCACGATTAAAATATAACTAATTAAATCTGTGATACATATATTGTATATGTATACACATATTTTAATTTAGATGCATGAACAAAAGATTAGAATAATAAAATTAATTTAATTTAAAATAATAAAATTTACGTAGAATAATTTTTTGTATTTTAAGATAAATTTAATGAACAAACTGATATTTTATAAATAAAATGTTGCTCCAAGGAATATTTACATAAGCTAGAGTATTATTATTATTTGCTGAATTTTTATATTTCAGTAAGAAGAAAGTCGCGTAATTTTAATAAATAAGTAAAAAGTTTTTTCTTTCGTAATTTTAAAAAATAAAGAAATAAAACAAAATCTATTTATGAAATTATTAAATTCAATATTATATCTATCTATTGAGAATAGAAATTAATTTATTATTACATTTTGTCAAATTTGGCATCTTACGAGAAATGAAATGATATATAATTTTAATAAATCAAGAAAAAAAAATTTGCTAAAAAGAAAAATTTTTTTTATTTATTAAAATCATATACCATTTCATTTCTCATAGAAAATTTGGCAAAGTAATAATAAATTAATTTCTATCCTTAAAATGAAGATACATTTTATTTTTTTAAAAGTAGGTTTAACATTTAAAAATAGGCCTTATAAATGTGAAGTAATTAATCTGTAAATTTAAATTGTCATTTTAAAAAAGATTGAATAATTTACATATTATATACCAGACTCACCATTATACCCCGTCCGCCTCTCCTCTCATTACGCAATATTCGTTAATTACTTTTATATGACGGAAGAATGCACTTTTCAGGTAAACGACTGCGCTGTATGACGACTTTTTCTTTTTATAATGGCGCAGTCTGGTGTAGCCTTTTACAAACTCAAAGCACGCCTTCTATTCGCCTTGTAAGAGGGAAAAAGAGTTTTGATGACTTTGTGGAAAAAAAACGTTGCTTGTCGTTCGTTCCTTTAATGTGTAGAATATTTTTCGTATTTTTGGAAATTTAATGTAAATAAGTATCACGTAACTAACAAAGTAAGCGAGTAATGGATTAAGGGCGATTTGTTCCTCCTTACACTAATTTTAATGCTTATTCGGTGTAAAATACAGAATCGCTCTAAGATAACAGCGTTAACACTTCGCAATTCGTAGCAAGACGGAATGCTTACTTGTTACCGAAGTAAATTCAACTTCCGACAGCAAATTTTAGGATACATGTGTGTGATATACTCTCTCGACCAATTTAATAAATTGAATAACTTACTTGCATCGAAATAGCGAAAATAACTTCCTCTGCGAGGAAAATTATTGAGTTATTATTATTATTGTATTTGCGTCTTAATTTCACTTCCTCACCGCCACGGAATATTTTTATGATGAAAATCAATATGGGTATGAGCGAAAAATAAAAGGTAATTCATTTCTCGAAAGCTCAAAGAGATAGAGTATGTTTTCGATTCTCAGCCATTCACCTGGTCTTTTTAGTCGAATACTTTCTTTCCGCTGAAAGATATATCGTTGTACACGCCATGGGTTCTCTATTCGATACACACGCCCGCAGCCACTCGTTCACCCTTACACACACACACACACACACACACACACACACATACACACACAGGTACACGGCGGTATGCCACTGAAGCCTTGCCAATAGCAAATAAATAGGCGATATAGGAGTGGGTACGAGAGAGCAAGGGGGTCAGGACATTACGTGGCTATTTCGCGAGGCGAAGGGACGCGAGGGGTATGTGGACGCGAGATTTAGAGAGGTTTAATTTTCCAAAAAGCTGGATTTGCGACCGCCGCGATGCTCGCGTCGTCAATTTATTGTGAGGGTCGCGCACTCGCTGGACGTTCCACTTACCAATAAGGGGAGACTCTTTTCTATCCTCTATCTGTCTTGTTTATCCGCATATTCGTTTTCAATTGCATTTAGATGATTTATTTTCAAGGAATCTCTGCCTTCCATGTGTATCATTTACGCCTGTTTTTGACAATGTAGATTAACTTTAATCTCGATTCAACTCATTCTTCATCTTTTTCCAATTCTTAGAACTAGAAAAACATGAAAAGTTAGTTAATCCGAGATTAAAAATAAATAAACTACTTTGGTAGAATCGAGTATTAAAGGAAATGTTGGCAACAATATTGACAACTTTAATGTCAAACATCATTTTTTATAATAAATAAAAAGTATCAAAAGCTGGCCCCACTCAATTCTAGTTAAATGTCAGAGAAACATTAAAAAGATTAAGGAGAAAAATGTAGAACGTATTTATCCCACTGTTCTTGTAAAAGTTCATGATCGATAATAAAAACTTGAAAACTTCCTTGTAAAGTTTCAGAGATATAAACAGAAAGATTTTCCAGTAAAAAATCATTCGAAAAATACAAGCTACGTATTAACGTAATTTTTCCAATGCTCATTCTTCAATTACCTATACAATTTCTAAGATTATATCAGTATAATATAAATTAACATGTAACACACACGCACGCGCACGCACGCACACGGAGTAAATATAATTTTATAATTAATGTAATGGCGATTTTTTTCTAATCGAAACTTACGTTCGCAATATCGCAATCGACGCGAGCAAGAAAACCGCAAAATTCGATCAGAATCCTCCACACGATGCATCTACAATTTGCGGAGAGCGTGGAATCCGAGTTAAAATCCGCGAGATCTCGCGAGAAACTCGAAATGAGCGTATCGACAGAACGGAAGAAACGTAGCGGAATTAACCGGTAAGATAAACTTTGTCGCTGTAAATTTCCTAGGTGACATTAGCGATCGAATTAGAAAGTCGTTCTCGAGTAGCGTCGGGTACCGGAACTTACGAAACGGCGAACAGGACGCCCATTAAATTTAGCCGACGCGTCTCTCGGATACACGAAAATAAAAACTTATACAAGAGTTAATAACTTATTTCTTTCGAAGTATATAAGTATCTTTGTTCGATCGTTCCGAGCATTACTGACTTTTGTGTTATTACATTTTCGAGAGAATCGGTCGGCTTTATTTACAGGACCTTCGAATTTATTTACAGGACCAATTTAATGTTCAAATTGCGTACGACTGCTCGCCGGGGATTTGTTATCGAGGGATCGACGAGCGAGATTAATTGCTGGGAATCGCGCGGACTTGCTGTAACCATTTTGGAGAATAAATTAGACTAGCTTCGCGAGCGCGGTCGCGGCGAATTTCTATTTTGATTACTATCTTGTTAACACAATGATGGTATTCTAAACGATATTAAAAAATTCAATCAATACTACAAAAAGTGATAAATTACTTTATTACTCATTACAAACAGATTAAACTTTAACAGATTAAATTTATTTCAATAAGTAATTTGAATCAATAGTACAATTATTATAATTATAATTATCTGGATTCTAAAAGCAGCTTTAAATAAAAAATATCTTTTACCTAGTCGTATTATACTTTCCATTAATAATACAGAATATCTATGCGTGCAGTGCTATTTTTCTAAAATTAATATTTAGATAAGTAAATAATAAATTTCATTTACGATAATGGCTATTTTATCATAGATATCGAGATATAACTCGTCCGATATTAAAATCTAATATAAAACCAGGAAAATAGAAAATTAATATTTCAGCGTTAAACGCAAAAAATAGCGATAACGAAGTCTGGATGTTACATTTTACAGATCTTTAGAACACCGTCCAGATCTCAATTTCTCGAAGCATTTTTAAATTGCGGGTAACCCGAGAGCTTTTCAGGGAGTAATTTTCGAATAACTAAAGTTATTGTACGGGAATGGAGATTACGTCGATAGCGGATTAATATCGTAAATGTGAAATTTTATGTTAAAGAGCGAAAACATTTTATAACGTTCTAATCGATAAGCTGCGGCGTCGATCGCAAACCATTTACAATCCCAGCACCGTGGGGAAGAATATTTCATTACTGCACGTTACACAGCGTAATATATTACGACACATTATTACCCATCATTCATCGTTCATGTTTGTTTTAATCCGCGTGCTGCTTTATAATTTATATCCAAAATGTAACGTGTTTTTTATTCCTAGAATTAACCTTTAGAACGGAAAAGTCATCATAGTAGCGCTGAAATAGTGTCATAGCTTTGGTCTAAAATATTAAACTCCTTATTAAACCTCATTTAAAGCTCAAAAATTGATTTATAATTATATATTCGCTGTAAATTATTCTTCATTTCAAGAAACTTTTCAAACTTATAAATAATAGATAACTAATAAGTAACAATGCAGGTAAAAGAATGAATGAGTTTTTAGATGAATGAAAAAATATAAGTAGATACCTAAATATTACTATACTATCATATATTCTATTTATTATATATTCAAAATAAATTAATAATAAAAAAATTCGTTTAAAAGAAATGTTATTTATTTTGTAACACGTCTTTCGAATACAAAAAGAGTTGCTTACGGAGTATTTATTTTGAACTGAATGTACTTTCGAGACACAGGTTTTCGAAACGCAGGTATTCTAAAATTGATTCGAGGGACATTTGAAGAGAATGAGGACGAAAGATAAACAAAATAGAGAGAATAGGAAGACGAAAATGGCGAGGACGGGAAAAGAACATGGTCGGAAAATTGGACTTTCCTAGGTTTGCCGAAGACTGAGATGCGCAGCCGACACTACCGATTCCAAGGCGAATTGGAGTCAGCCGTATCTGATCTGGACGCTCGTATAAATCCCAGCAATCAAAAGATGACCATCTAAACAGTCGCGTTTCTCCTAAGAAATGCTCTTAAACGGCCGGAGAAGTACTGCCACCCCTTTTGCATTTGCAACGAATAGCAGAATGCGATAATCTGTAATCTGTGATTTAAATTATAACTTCATTTATAAAAAAAAGAATCGTAATGGAAGTCATAAAATAATAAAAATATAATAAAAGAATAAAAAGAATTGTTAAATAATTACGAAGTTATAAATTCTTACAAAATAAACTGTTTTAAATTATATAAAACTTATTACTAGAGAAATAGAAATATAAGAATTATGATGGCTGATATTATTTCCATTAAAAAATTTATTTATATAATATTTTTTTATTAAATGTTTATAAGCTTTTTGATAACGCATGTATTTCTGTTGCACTTAATTTCCTGACACAATGCTATTCCAAACATGTGCGCTTTTTTTTAAATTCATACCGCGCTTCAATTTACTTGTGCATAAGACAGCAGAATTTTATTTTCTCGACGCGATTATCGATTTTCATATCTCGGCGTGTCCCAAGTGTAAAGCAATAAATCGTCCTCTTGACGCAAGAGCAAAAATTGATAATTCGATAAAAAAATTTCCTGCCACGCTTGACTAAATTCACCTGTCGAGAGTTTCGCGTTTGTCGATGTTAAGAGACTCTCTACGAGGGAATAGCACGTCCCTTTGAAGAGACATTAACAATATAATAAAACTGAAAAATATATTCGATTCGGTGAATTTGGATTGTAATATTTATCTTCGTCCAAGATTTTTTTTTCTTCTTTTCGAGCTGTATATCTCCTTTAATCATTATTACATCAAATTGTCATACAGGCGATATAGTTTTAATGCGAAAATTATCGCCAGTTAAAATACTCACGTGACAAATATATGGTAACTAATTGACCAAAACACGCAGTGAAATTATTTTCATTTTCACACCAACGATTTATTGGGCAAACGTTAATTGGAGCATTGCAGATAGACGGGTAACATTATTCGCCGAGCGTGCGACGTCATGACGCGTGTATTCGCTGTGCCGTGTATTTACGTGCGAATTTTCCCAATTGGGAGAAATTAGTATTGGAGCATTGAGAAAAAAATAACATATCAAGCGCAGATGTGACGGCGAGAGCTTTGCGGGACGCCGTCATTTGTTGGTTAGTAAACTGCAGTTGAAGTTCTGCGGAAACTCGCGTCACCCGTTAGAAACTTGCGCTTTTAGGCCGCGCGTAACGCGATATTTCATCCTTGACTATTTCATGATTGCGACAGGGACAATCATAACTTCATTAGCGAGCGATTATTATCTTAATCGATTGTCACACCTCGCCAACGTGAATAATGATTTGAAGCTAATGTGTTTTTTGTACAATTATCATTCGTTATCTAAACGGTGAATGACTGACGAGCGAAATGTTATTTTGCGAAAAGCTTATTTTATCCAACAACATTATCTACGTGGCTTCTGACGCGTATATTCCAATCGCGTTTCACATTATCGATTGTTTCATGAGAAACTCTAGCGAGAATTCAGATGGAAAAATACTGACGTGAAAATCTGGCGCGTTATTATATGCTTATTCAGACATAATAGGAGCAGACACGGTCTAGGGAACAAATAATCTTCTAATGGATCTACTAATAGGACAAGCAAAGACGAGGTTGTCTTCTCACTGCCGCGGCTCTCGCAAAGGGTGAAAATCCACTTGCCGAGGGTGTCAGGATTCGTATGGCATCGCGTAGTAGCTCGAGGCAAATACATGGACGAAGCGTTTATCGGCCGTATCAATCGTTACCGGAGCGAAACAATTCGAAGATATCCGGTCCTCATGATGGTCGTGTCTCTGATCTCCACCTCCTCCTTCGCCTCGAGAAACGAGCTATCAGAGGCGATCGATGCCGCGCAGGATACTTACTTACGAGATACAACCGCTTGTGACTGTTCGCTGAAAATGGCATTTATAGGTGTAAATATACTCTCTAAATTCTTTGAAGTAGAATCTCATTTTAAAGAGTGAAAATTATAAAAGAGTGGCTCCATTTTCAATCTTTTAGAGTGAGATTTCATTCTTCATATAAGTGAGATTCATTCTAAAAATTTTAAAGAGTATCATTATAATACACGCGTCCCATGCCAATTTGAAGCTTATTAAATTCTTCCGCAATTTTAATATTTGATATCGGTGCAGATATGAAATATAATTGATATATATATATATATATATATATATATATATATATATATATATATATATATATATATATANATATA
>NW_012130073.1:2405701-2414523 GCF_000143395.1 Atta cephalotes
TATATATATATTTAATTACTACTTATAACTTATTTAGTATAGTATGGTGTATAGTAATATAATAATATATATATATATATATATATATATATATATATATATATATATATATATATATATATGTATATCATACAGACATATAATAAAAAGCGAACTCAATATTATCTCTTTTTTCACATGTTCGTTTTGTCGATATCTCTAGATTGTGAAAGTTGTTCAGGAATATCAATTCGTAAGAATTAAATATCCGGAAAAATGAATATTGCTATAGACATTGATAGTTAATTGTGTAAGCGAGTTAATTATGCATCATTTATATGAATGCTTCATTTATGTCTAAGTACATAATTTATCATCCAACTGCTTAATTGCGTGCTATCGTGACTACAAACGTCGTAATATATCCCGTAAATTACGCTGTTTCCTTAGACTTCCAATTATTCACTTATAGATGTATGTGATACTTATCGAATTTTATTTTCAAATTGTTTGTTTATAGACGTTGTTTATTTGCTACAGCAACGACTTAATAAGTTATTAAAATATTGTAAAATTAATTTTGAATTCAATTTTGGTATAATAATTGATAGAGGAATAAAATTATGTTCTTCCATTTTTCTTTATGTTTCCGTTTTTTTTTCTAGAAGCAACTCAAAATGATAATTTTTGAGCTATAATTTTTGAAAAAAGAGGGCCGTTGACAATTTTTGCCCAACATATAATTTTATGATAATTGTCTGATGTTTTTTAATTAAGATTATAAGTTAATAAAATTATTGTTAAAATTAATTTAAGAATATGATATTTTAAATATTATTAGAATGTATATCAGAAAATGCTACAGAAAATGAATTTTAAAATTCCCTGACTTTTCCAGACATTCCAGATGAAAATGGAAAATTTTCCATGACTAATATAAAATATGTAAATTTTAACATTTAGACTCAAGAATTGTAGGCAAGCTGTATTAAAAACAATGCAAAAAAAAGTAGCATAGTAAAATTTTGGGTGCAAATTCAAGTCAATAAAAAATAGTTTTGAAAAAAAGAATGCAGTTATGATGAAAAAAAGGGATCAAATAAAATACTGAATAAAGTATACATTTTAATTATTTTGTTAAAATCGTTTAAAGTGCGCAAGTTTTGAATGTATTTAAACGTCAGATATATTTAAAAAATTATAACAATTATTTGGAATAGGAGTAGTTTAAGGAAATTGTTGCAGTTTGAGCAAATTTCGAAATTCTAAATTTTTTTACATTTTCTTCTGACCTTCTTCTTTTCCCAATTTTCCAGGTCTGTGTCAAGAACTTGATATTACAAGTATTTATATATCAGATATTCATTTACAAAGATTTTTTTGTCTAATATAATAGAATTATTTGTTGGTCAGAAACTTTTGGCAATTATTGTATGTCGATGTTGTAGCAAATGAGCGATTTACATGTAAAAAAATATATTCTTGAATTCCTATGGTAACGATAACTTTTTTTTTACTTTAAATACGAAGCGCCACTATGGTCTGAATGTTAAAATGTTGAGCTATTATATATATTCATTTAAATGAATATATAATATATTCTTTTTTTAACATTTTTTATCATAATTATTTTCTTTTTCAAAAATCATGCACCTAAAAAAGATGATATTATAAAAATAAAAGTTTTAAATTATTGATCAATTCATGAATTGCGTCACGTGTTATTGTACATCTACCGGTATAACAATTTTAAGTTCTCGTTACTTCAAGTTCGCTAAGCCTAAATAAATACTTCTCGTGAACAAGTTCACCAATTTCCATAATAACCCGTTACGTACTAGTTAATGATGAAATAACTTTCCCGTTCTAATTCTAATCGGATTGTTATTTCTCGCTAAGTCAGTGAACAATTAGCGAGCGGCTACATCAATTCGATAGATAAATAGAAGGTCTCTCTTTGCTGCGAGACAAATTCGATAATACTAGTCACGACAGATTCTCAAGAAACGCTCGGGACACATCTCAGCAGATATAGTAACTCGATTTTGAATTCTCCAAGTGGAATTCTCCTTCGCTCGTGGTCTGATCCTTAGTCGCTTCGTGACTACTTTCAACGGCGGGTCCGTTGCTATTCTTTCGCGATATGGCGGGGGTTAGACGATAGGCTGGCGCGCGGGGTGGAAAAGTGCGATACGGTTTTCCAACGGCTTATAGATAAGTCGCGGAAAGCCAGGGGGTAATAGCGACGGCCGGTATGAATCAGCCCGTAAGAGCTCTCCAAGAGATCCCAGCGTCGGTGCAGTAATATATTTCCCGTGCCGATAGCGATCGATCGTTTCGGGCGAATAAAATGTCAATACTCTTGTCGCGTTTCGGTTTAACCTCTAACTATACGCCTGCTCGAGGAGCGCGAGACCGAATAAGATATAAACGTAAAATATAAGAGAGGGAAAAGCAGCGGAGAGCCGTTACGGTGCGTGTACGAGCTCCTATATGTATGACTCGGAGATACTGGAGAAATAGCGAGAGCCGGTGTTCCCGGCCGCTTTATCGTTGAAAGTGACGTACTTCGTGGCTTCTCGCGCGGCTCTCATCTCCACCGTAATACGTGATAATAAGAATGGCTCGTGCTCGAATCCACATTCTCTTTTGATGGTTCTTCGTACGTTTTTCGTACTTAATGCTTTGTGAGATAGCATGACGATAATTGCTCGGCGTATACGCGTACTTAAAATTAAAAAAAAGAAAGAACAAAAGGAAAGAGAGAATATTCTCTCTCCCTCTCTCTTTCTCTTTTTCCTCCCTTCCCCCCCCCTCTCAACGTTTGTCGAGAATCAACAATTTTTCTAACGTCGCCAAGTGGCAAATATTCTTCCCTCTTTTTAATTTATGCAAAATTATGTAAAATTATATATAATCAGCTGAAAAGCCCTTATTTTAATACTTCAGAATTTTTATTCGTAACGAGTTTGTGGTTTGCGTTTTTCAAATTATTAAAAATTATATAATTACTTGATATTGTCAGCTCACTTCGTGTACGTGAATTATAATTTAAGTCTACGGAAAAGCATTTCCACCGTGCGCCGCGGGTTTGCGTGCGGTTTTTACCTCCCACGTTTGCGGCATCCTAGCGCCGTGAGGATCCTCGGAGAGGCGAAGGACAACAGTTTCTCGAGCAGTGAACTGGCGCGCGCTGGTCCGATAGGAGCGAGGAGAAATAACTCCTGGATGCAGGAGGAGCGTGAATCCTGGCGCGGCGAAAGAGGTGAAGAATGGGTGGGAGGTGGGGCGATACAGATAAGGAATTTTCCGTGCGGGGATTCCGTGGCGGCGGGTTATCCTTTCCCGAGGAATCCAGGAAGCTCGGTTCTCGAGTGGGGACGAATTGTCCCACAAGATTCACGACGCGATCCTGGCCGTAGGGCGCGTTACATCCGTTACGCTTAGGTACCGGTGCGTCCTGAAGGACGAAATCGTCCCGCCGCCTGTGGCAAGCTGGATTACCACGAAGCAACATGGTGGAAATTACGTCGCCTCCTGATTTAGCGATTTCTTTCTTTTATTTCGTCGTACTGATAATGCCCGGCTATGCGCGCAGAAGATCACAAACGAGACAATCCGAATGATCTTCCTTTTCTACTTTGCAGCAAAATGTTGGCAAATAATATTCTTGCAAAGCAATAATGTATATATTTAATATCAAAAACCGATATATTTCCTGCCTATTTACGAATATAAATTGTCCTGATAATAATTTATTTTAATAATTGAGACATCTCTGTCCCACTTTAAAAGAGACACATATAAAAAATACGATTTTCTATATTATCTTGATGAATGAGTTAAGTATAAATATTATCCTATACCTTATATCATTCATTAAAAACTGACTTTATAAAAATTCGTCAAAAAAATTATTTAAAAAAAGAATTATCAAAATTATCACAATGAATGGGTTTTAAGAATTGTAAAACAAAAATAAAAATGACATTTGTACGTTAAAAATATTTTTTTTGTTGATGTTATTTGATTAGTCAATAATTATGTTGAATTTTCTGTCAAATTCATAATAATTTTTCTCATTTTTTTTAGAAAATTTAATTTTCTCAAAACAATATTTTTTATTATTGGTAAGATATTATCTCAAAACAAAAAAAATTTCTATAATACAATTTTTGTTTATATTGCTCCCCTATTTTAAAACATTTTTTTAGTTGTTAACTTTTAAAGTAAGTGATGTGATTAAAAATTGTATTGTGAGAATCTTTTTTGAGATAACATTTAGTCAATAATAAAAAAAATATTAAGAAAAACGTTTTTAAAGCTTGATTTTCTCGGTATATATACAAATTTAAAGTTTAGTAATCTTAATATTTAATTCCAAATTAAAAACTATAGGGAGTGATAAGACTATTCTCAAAATATTTCTAATTAAAGTTAAGATCGAGAACTTTAATACACTCTATAAATCTGTTAAATTCTTTTTCTCCTTCAATTTCTATATACACGCAAATGATTTATTTCTAATTGTTTATTCTAAAGAAATATTTATCGTAAAAAAAAATAAAGTTGTGTTCTAGTTTGCTCTATTTTATTCTAGTTTCCTTTAGCAAAGTGAATATATAGAAAACATTCAAAAATGCGTCGAGCTATACAGTTTTAGACTTGCCGTTGGCCATTCAGCGAACTTAAATCTTAATGTATAGAGGGAGGAATAAAAGTACGCGCAATCGAAAAGGGATTAGCTAGTTTCGATTTATGTGGCCGACCGAGGATGTAAAGTGAAATTTTCTTATTCGGCGCCTTAATCCTTCGGTACATTATCAGATTCACGACGATAAAACTATCGAGGGAGAATCTTGGTGACGGTATCATATATCTTTTATTTTAAACGCCGAATTTTTTCACTAGAGATAATTGATAAAATTATAATAAGTTAAGAATAATTAATCTATAAATCTGAAAAATAACATAAATTCTTTAAACATTCTCTATTCATCTATTTTGCGTATTATTATTTCGATACTGATAAATGCTAATTACATGTAACATTTTGAAAAACTCAGAATTATGAATTGAATTATGAATTGATGAAAAGTGTATTTCACATATTAATAAATATATATATATATATATATATATATATATACTTTCATTCATATCGAGTTATTTCTTTAAAAATATCAGAGCGTTTTTTTAATAACATCACCGAAATTTTAAGGAATTTCGTAAATTAAAATTTTTTTACAAATTGCATTTTAAATCATAATACGAAAAATTTATAAAATCGTATATGGAAAAAATTTAGTGCGCAAATTTAGTTGATGTAACAATAACTTGCGAACAAAGACCGCAATGTCAAACGACATGATTTAAGAATTAATTAAATGATGGAATGTATGGATTTTACGGAAAGAAATAAAAATATCATCGATTTTTCGTTGACGTTTCTTCGGAAGTATTGTATTAATTAAACGTCGAAATTGATATCGAAACATGGAAAGCAATACCGGGAGCATCATATCGTGGGTAATGGAATTAATACAGACCGACATAAATGGTCATGCGGAACCAGGTCGGTCAGGATAAACAATCATAATAAATCAAGAGTAGACTGTATGATGAGAATGTTGAACCACGAAAAAGTAATAGCCAGAGCAAACTGGTGAAATTGCACCTTCGCGTATAACGCAAAGCTTTGTGATATGTATTAGGTTGAACAGAGTATCCCGATTTTACGAGACCAGAAAAAATATAACAAATATAATAAATTCCGTAGAACTTGTATAAAGGGAACATTGATTAAAGTGCATTGATTAAAGTAAATCTGTATTGAAATATTGGATGAATTCATTTTTGGTGTGATGAAACTGGTATATCATATAAACAGCTGTAATAGCGTATTTTTATTTAAAAAATGATGATTTATTTCTATCCTTTGACAAAATTCACAAGGTAATCTAATTTAACTTGCAAGCTGTTTTAAAAGATTTTTTTTTTTTTCATTGAATAAAGCTGTCCAGTTTTTGTTTGATAGATAATAGATCAATTTTAGCATGGTGTGAAAAAAACATAAAAATATATCAAATAAAAAGTTTCCTTTAACGAAAACTTTGTGCGAATGGACATACCGTTACAAATACGGAATATTTCAAAGTTGCGCATAGTCCGGAAAATGATTCGTTGTTTATATCCTCTATTTGAAAATTCTCTCATATGTTTTTCCATGTAGGAAGGTATATATCTGCATAATAAATGATCATTTTTAAGTAATATTCCTAAACAAGTAATTTTTGAAATTCGGAGGTATTTATAGATTCCCGAAAATTCATTTCAATATATTTTTATCTTAAGCAACAGGAAACTGCCATGTGAAATAATAAAATAAAATGATGAGTGTAGGAAATGGAATAAGCTTCCGAGATGTCTGGATCTGAGATCGAGTTACGATAAAATGAAAGACCTATGTGGAACTATAAGCAACTTGGAGTGCAACGGGGTTATGGGGGACCGAAATGGAACGTGATGTGGTGTGAAAGAGACGATACGCGGTACGTTACAGCAAAACACGTGAAATGCAATTGGACTAAACGAAAGGTTACAAACTATCGTTACGATAAGAAAAGAAAAACATCAAAAGAGATTGAATGCCATTCCGTCTTTTTAATCAATTCATAACCTCGTATTTGCACGTTTCCTGCTGTTATGATTACATAATATTTTAAAGTGTGTAATAATTGACAAAATTCATTAGAGGTATATTGCTTGTATATAGAATATTGACTCGTTATTCTATTGCAACAAATTCGTTTCGTATTTCTGATTGCTCTATTGCATGTTAAAATATACTAAAATTCTAATCGATATATTCACCTGGAAATTACCTGACGGGTACCCACGGCAATAAAAGGTAATGTTTTACATGGAAAGAGGCCGACTTCAATTTGTTTTTTGCACAGTGCCTCTTTTTTCTATCCTCGATACCTGTACGTACGTCCCTAAAGTACCACAAAGAGCACCAAGAATACGTCTCGTCTTGTATTCTCTTTGGAGTTAACCGACTCGATTACATTATGTATTATATATGTATATACATAACATATATCCACTTAGGTAATCTCGTAGTAATATTTTCTTATTGTAATATTATCCGCCTAATTCTGATTTAGATTTTAAAAAATCATTGTCTTTTTGAAAAAAAACAAAAGAGATTTCAATTACCTTTTGCCGTGAGCGTCCTGTAAATATATTTATCTTAAGCCAACGAGAATAAATAATCGAAATTTTAATTAGCGATCGTACAGCTCGCTGGCTATCGAACGGCAAAATTAGCACCAATTTGCGTTAATGAAGGGCGTTCCGTTTATAATTATGGTAAAATCGTTACAATTTCAGAACAATATCATACGTAGGTCAGTGATGTATGAAATGCATGTTGTGACCAGAATATACAATCATCGAGTAAATTGTATTCGCGCCTGTGAATGTAAATCGAATAAATCTGTATTTTTATTCTTATAGATTTTGTTTTTATAATTTGCCTCGTTGCATATTCCAATCGTTTATATCTTCCTTGTAACGTTGTGCAGATTATATAAATATTTCGCCAACAGTTCCAATAATAACGCAGGATAACTCGAGACAGATTATATTTCTTTCTTACGTATTTATTACATCGCAATCTAATATCGAGAAACAATTGTCATTTGAACATTTTATTAATAATATCTTTCGGATTACAATTTGCCTTTCTTGTGGCAGAGTAAATTTTGAGAAAATAATTAAAACAACTTCACAAACGCCATACATTTATCTCTGAATAAAAAGGAAAATTCTATTAATATATTTCAAGATTCTTTATTAATTTATCCTGCCACTGTCCTGTTATCTGTCTTCTATTGTCAAAAATCAGTTTATAGTACAATAATGTCGATTAAAACATCATATTTGCAGGCAAATTTAATATACTTTGTATTCAGGTTGTTCTGACAATATGGACAATACAAGCCAACATTACGTACGCATATTCGTTAAATATTGACCTACATTCATATGATTATGTATACACTTTTCTCTTCCATTCCTCTTTCTCTTTCGTCCATTCATTTTCTTTTGCGATTTTTGCATGTTGTTTTCACATCTTTGATTCCATTCTTCCGCAATGAAATCCTGCCACAAGATTAATTTCAAAGGCGCGATTCGAACGATCGCGATTCCTTTGTGCATCCTTTTTCCATGGTAGTGCATCAAAGGCATTGGATGTTTAATACATTCCGATGCTGGGCAGGATTATCAAAACAAGAACAGTACATGAAACTATTGAAGTCCAATATCGTGTGCATTGAACCGTAACAGATAACTTTATGTTGAGAATCTTAGTAGACCTCTAAGGAGAATCAGCTGATATCAGATCAGCTTTCAATAAATCTTCTCAGTGGTTTGCTTTTAATCTGATATCGACTAAACTTATTCAAACTAGAATATATAAACTGTCATTATGCTGTTTAAAAATAATTTATAATATATTATTTATCTTTATCTCTATACTACTTATCTCTTTATCTTTTTTTGAGAAACAAGTTTTTTAGTATTTGTGATTATAATTAAAGTTATTATTGCTAATAGTAATAACTAGTAATAATAATTATAATTACAGTTTTATCACAAAGTATACAGTTGACACTAAAAATGTTTTATAATTATTTATACGATAATCTAAATGATTATAAATATTTTATTATTATCTATATTATTAACAATATAGTTATTAATAATTATAAATGTAGTTACGATTATTTCAAATATGGTTGCAATTACCATATCTATCTAACTTTCTAATTTAT
>NW_012130073.1:2414543-2435304 GCF_000143395.1 Atta cephalotes
ATAGTATATATATATATATATATATATATATATATATATATATATATATATATTTGTAAAACTGTAAATATAATTAATATTAGTAACATTATAGAGTAATAACCATAATTATATACTATTGTACATATAAATAACATTTAATTATAGTTATAAATACTCAAATAGTCAAAACTCTTTTCTCATTATTTTATCTGGAATAATACAATTTATAAACAAAAAATCAACATGATCAAATATCTTTATTAAGTATTGTTAATGATGTTTTCACCGCTATAAACCTTATAATTAAAAGATGCTAAATATTATCATAACTTGACAGAAGATTTTCCTGCGTTTCTCTTTAAGTAGAAAGCCGATGTTTGATCAGCCGTACAAACAGACATTTATTGAAGTATGATTAATTTCAGGATGGTCAAAGTTTTTTAATAATAGTATATATTTCTAAGTATATTGACATAAATAAATAAATAAATAATATTATATTAACATTTTTATAAAAATTTTAAAAAATAGAAAATTTAGGAATGATAAAATGTAGTTTGTATTGTCCGTTATTAAAATAACATTTTTTGTAAATTAAATATTATTTTATAAACTGCTACAATAAAATGTATCATAAAATATTATATCGGTATAAAAAAATCTATAAAATATCATATTTTTTAATTATCTTACTCCAACTCTCAATAATAATCACAAATATATACATTGCAAAATATGATATCTGTAAAATTACGTTTTTATTTCTTATTCCAATTCTCAATAATAATAAAAAAATATAACTTTAAATAAAATCAATGAATTGCTACTCCGAAAATATAAAAAGTTCCATAAATCATTTCATATCAATCATAATGTAAACATATACGTCATACAACCGTATCGTCGAAGTTCTGACATCTGCAAGCGCTGTCACAGTCGCAAGTTTCAGTGACAGTGCAGTTGTGGCGTGACGGCTGCTCAGAGCAATCGCGAAATTCGCATCTTAACGCGCGCGTCTCTGACAAACGTTTCGCCGACACGACCGCAGGACAAGCGGATTTAGGAATTCCGGCACGTAAGCACCACATACGAAATGGTCGCGTTAGCATCGAATCGCATTTCGCACGAACACCATCCCCAGCACACCTGTCTCAAAGTGCGACGGCACTTTGCAGTCGCGCAGATAAAGGCGATCGGATTTGTTCCCATTACTTTCAGACCAATCGAACGCGAATACCCGTCATTCGACGCGAATCTCGGTTACCTCAGTAGTATCGTTGCGCTTCTCCTTAAGCTCCGGTTGCTCACATTGCGACCGTGGCCGCGCATCCGGGACGAGAGGCCCGGATGTCGAGAGATGGATAGAGAAACGGACAGGGAAAAATACGTTGCTGGGCGAAGCAAACAAGTGTCGTGCACTAAAGTGTCCACAGAGGGTAGCAAATCAGACTCTCACATTTCGTAACATGAACAACACCTGAAAACTTGCTTCCTCGCGTCCGTGTTGCGCATCCCCGCAACATACATCCAAAGATAAACGTTCGGTAAGAGACTCCGCGGATTTATATAGCGCGTTTTCCTGGTTGGTCTTTTCTCGTTCAAATTTCGCGTAACTCGTACGTCGACGTAACGAGGGAGAAAAAGAAACTAGAGGTAAAAAAAATGTGAAAGCGTCCTACTTTTTTCGTATGTAAATTTCTGTCATGTCGTATCCTTTTAGAGATGCAAAGAAAATTTTGTGTCGTCCCCCTTTTTATCTAACGAAAATAATGCAACTACACTGTTAGATATCAAATAAGCAATGGTAATCCAATCCCTCGAAAAAGATATTTTAATAATTTTATAATTTTATAACTTTTTCACTAAAACTTAAAGAAACACTTGAAAATAAAACACTTAAAAAATTTTTAATCAAGCGTCTACTACGCAGTGAAACTCACAAGCAGCAAGAGACTCACTTGTCAGCTTACTACGTTTGTTAGATTTACTTTTTTTGAAGTATTTTATTTTCAAGTATTTCTTTAGTTTTCAGTGAAAAAATATATTATAATACAAAAAATTAAATAACTGAAACGAAGTTGTCATTAACTGAATTATTAAAAATAATAATGTGAATTTCGAATACTTTTCCATGGATGTAGATGAATAAAAATGCTACCATTGCATTCAACGAAAATACAATGGTACCTTCAACTAAAAATGACGAAAAAACGTATAGAATTACATATATAATATTGTTGCACTTTTTAGGCCAAAATCGATCTATTCTAGCCATCGTTCTTTAATATACTTGTTAAATTAAATTCATTGTTTTAATAAAAAAAATATAATAATAATATATTCTCAACATTAAAACAAAATAAACAATAAATCAGGGCTAATGAGAGTAATTTAAGCGCAAATTCATATATAGTAATAAACAACCTTTATACTTAATAAACAAAATTTATACTTAATAAACAATATCAAATGTTTCAACTACATTTCGAGCGAATCTCAGCACAAGCACAGTTTCTTACAATCAATTTTAATGAATAATGATAATGAATCTAACTCTCATATTCCTAAAACCATCTAATAAATCTAATATTATATTATTATATATATAATTAATCCTCCACTATGATTGTCAAGTGAGATTCAAAGCAAGGTAGATGAAAAGTTCTCCAAGAATGTGAGAATACAAAAATCCTTCCAAGTTAAATAGAATTTCGCGTGTCATATTGAAGAATCAAAATAATATTTAAATTTAAAATAAAATTTACACACTAGTCAGAAGTCAGAAATTGTTTAAATTAATAACTCAGACAATATGTATATCTAAAATGTATATCTAAAAGACATCATGAATACATCATAAAGACGTCTCTTGGGACATAATATCTTAATACATAATAAAAAAATATCATAAAGACATCTTCTAGACGTTGTCTTCTTACGTTGTCCAGGGGCATATTGAATAGGAGTGGTGACTCGTACAACTGATTAAAAATAATTTAAATTGAATACAATTTGACGTTATGAATCTAACGGTATGCAAAAATGCATTTAGCATCCATCATATTACCATATCGGAAGTCAATTCGAGAAATTCGTCTCCTCCAAGAGAAATCACACCGGATTATTCATAGATTCTTCGATATGAGATTCTTCGATATGAACTATGATACCGAACTAGTAAAGCTGTATAATCAGGTGATTATTATTGAGGTTAAAGTTAGATGGTTCAATGAAGCGCGAATGCGTTTGAAGCATATTCTAGCATGTATCAATGTGATATATGTGGCTGCCAGTATTTGCCTACGGGCACGTTACAATGGCACGTATCGCGAGAAACTAATTGTAGCCTACGATCTACTATATCTATATTGCGTACTAATGGCATAGATTTCAGGCTGTATAATCCGTATCATTCGTTATTCACATATTCATTCGCGAAAGCTTTAGATCCAGATTTCTGTGCGCACGCGGTGGCGAATAATGGCAAGCACGGGCAAGATCTGCGTCTACCATTTACTGTCTCGCATGCCTTGTATCATTTGAATAAGACCACGGATTAAACAACAGATTAATTGTCGCTGTTGCTTGTTTTAAAATTTTTTCGTGACTCACGATTTTAATTATGTCTCGAAAAATAAATCAAGAAAAATATCAGCGTGTCCCGCGTCGGATGTTTTATGTTATAATAAGATTACAAAAAGAGCTTGCAAAATCAACAAGAAAGAATCATGAAAATAGAATAAAAATGATATTCTCAGATTTTAAAATGTATCTTCTATTATACAATGCGATATAATTACTATGAATAATTAACTTTATCTCTCAACAAAGTATTATTTCTTGACAGTGAAACAATATAACAGCAGGATTTTAAGTTTAAATAATATATCTTTCTATTTTCAAAGTAATAGATTCTTGATGTTTATTAAATGTGTTTTAAATTTTAAGTTTGTTAAGCGTGTTCAAAACTGTATCATTTTAGTACAACGATTTTCTGATGAATACTACTTTTACAGGTAGACATCTATAAGTGTCGTCAAAAATAGAATTGTGAAAACTATATCACAAATTTATAGTATTAATTAATAATAAATAATCTATACAATTAAATTTATATTAAATTTAACATATTACGTGTACCAAACAGTTCACTCAAATTTTTGTGTTTAATACAAGTTTAGTTTAATACAAATTTAGTTTAAAAATAAATAGAAAACTTAAAAAGAAAACTTAGAAAGTTAATTTTTACATAATGCACAAACATTATATAAAAATTAATACAAGAAATTTAACAGTTTGATTCAATTCGGAAACAAAATTTATGAAAGTATATTTCTTTGGTAAAATTATCTTTTATATGTTAAATTAACGCATACATGCATTTTTTATTTATTTCTTAGAATTTATGTTTCATAATTGTTTTTATATTAATTGTTCACTTACTCGTAAATTATGTTATTTTAACTAAGAAATGTTAAATATCAATTTAATATAAAATATTTAAATAATCGTATTATATTAAATTAACATTCGATTATGTTAAAAATTTAATACAAAAATTTTAATATGGACTTATTTTAACACAAATACTAAATATTTTTTATTGTGTAAGATTCAAATTGCTGATCAATTTTTATCGATAGGCCATCTCTTTCCAATTGTTGACCAGCATCCTAATATTCCAAGCGGAAATGATCTTTCTGAACAATCTGACATAATTGAAGTGACATCGTCAAGATAATGTTAAAGTATGAAGATGGTCAGTTTCCAAAAGCCCTTCACAGACGGCAAATCTCATTCGTTCTTGCTCATATCCACTCCCGTCAGTTCTTAGAAATGTCAAGCAATACATTTTCCTTTAAGCGAAGCCCGAGTAACCGCTAAATCGCAACTCGGCTTTTTGCGACGACCCCCTTCGGGGCATTGACGGCGGTGATACAACGTCCTTCTTGTTATCTGAGAATTTCGGATTAACCGACTTGCCAGGACAAGTTCTCGTACGGGGACTACGAACGACCTGAAGCCAAGCGATCCGAAAATCATACGCTGGATCCGTCGTCGCGGCATCCCAGGGATCCGAGACACTATCGAATTATGCATAACTACGCGCTCTCGTACCGTAAACACGTTCACCCGGATACAAAGACAGCTCGGAAAATGTAGGTCGCCAACATCGTTCCTAATTCCGTATCATAATATTAAGAAAATATACGAATTTCGATGAGAAGTTTTCTCAACTATTCTAAACTCGAAATATATTTCTTGGCCGTATCTTTTCATACTCTCTAGAAGTCGTATAAAAAAATCATTGAATTAATATTTCACGTAACTGATATAATCTTATTATAATCTTATTATAATTTGATGAACACATGATTACATGATGAATACTGCGATTTGTGATTTATTTAAGTAGACGTTGATTATTATAAGTGCTAAAATTTTATTGATAAAATAAAAAATCATATCATATTAATCATTTTTTATCCATTACTGTAGAAACAAAATCATGTAATTAAAATAAAAATAGCTTTGTCGTTTCAAGAATAAACCATATAAATAAATCATATAAATAAATCTCTTATGAACTTTACGGTTGTTAGTCTTAATATATTTATAAAGCTGGCTCCAGACAATATAGCCAATGTGCACCAACGTTGACGAATGCATTAGCTAACAATGCTGTATTAATGTTGACCATATATAAATATGCAGTACGATTGATATCCACATGATATGCATAATTAGCCATATGAATATAGATCAATATTTAGGAATGTGAGCTAACGTTGAAAAAGAATGGCAATTTATTGGCGCCATATTGATCCAGTATATCCCTAACGCATATTCCTAATGCAATATTTAATCAATGTCCCGCCAAATGAATTGTGCTATTTGGAGAGGTAATTGTGATAACTGTCGCAGCTATTTCTCGTATAATTTTTACATAACATGAAAAAAAGAACAAAGCAACAAAAACATGAAAAATATATATATATATTTATATATATATTTATATATAAAAATATATAAATATATATACATATATATATTTATCTTAAATTATATTATGATGTTATATTGAAAAAATTACGTTACTATACTCTAACCCAATTGTCAACAATTTAGAGACAAGCTAACATTGATCTCGTTTGATTTGTTTTAAAAAACTGTCTTCATAGCGAATGTCATCCAATATCAACTTCGACAATTCGTGATTCTAATTGGCAACATGGAATTTATACACATGATAGGATCAATGTTACATTGATCAATGTTGGCGTACATTGGACACGTTGTCTGAAACAAGTTAAGGCGATAAGATATAATTCGCAAAAAATTCGATTGAACTTACCAACGAAAACGTATCTACTCTGGATCCTCTTTAGTGCAGAAGTCAAGTACAAACTATTAAATTATGTAAAGATTCATGTATTCAGAATCATGAAGTAAAGATAATAACTGAAAAATATAGAGCTATTCTAAAGTAATTAAAATAAACACAAAGTCTTTGTAAAAAGTATTTGTAAAAAAATACTTCAAAATTAGAGATTGTGATTCTAATTACATTAAACGTCGAAAAAAGTTCTAATATAATTGAAAATAGCAATGTTGAATTTTTAAAACGCGTTCTTATTATTCGAACAATCTCCGGAAAAAGAAGCTCTATCTATTTAAAAATTATTATCCCTTTCGATTTTTCGGGCGCGAAAACCATTTCGGCTATCAGTTCAAATCGTAATTTAATCCTAACGAGTAGTCGAGGCCTTTTCTATCATAGACAATAGAATGCAAATGACGAAACGACATGTTCGTCGCGAAGAGAGAAACAAGAAAAAACAAGGTATGAGATTTTCGGTGCTGAATTGCGAGACTCTGTAGGAAAAGTGTACAAACCCAAGCAGCTTTTTCCAAGCGAAATTAGTTTATCAGCCGGACTTTGCAAGCTCGCGATATTCAGCATAACAGCGGTCAAAGGAGAAAAAAGGGGGAGAAGAGATGAACGAAAAGCGGAGATTGATGGCGAGGCAAGAGAAGTGCGAGGCAAGAGAAAAGTCCGAGCGGAGACAGTGCGGTGCGATAAGCGTGGAAAAAATGGGTTAACCACTATTTCGCATTTGCATTCGCGGGGTCGGACATCGATTCGCAGCAAGCTAAAGGCGGGGATGGCTCTCATCGCTCTCGTCGGAAAACGTCCCGATGGACGTGTACGCGGTTTGTCATTTCGTGTTCGCCGCAATAGCATCGAAGCCATCTCTTTGAAAGCGCACACGTTGATATTTCGTTTATTAAGGAAAATACGGAAGAACATCACGCACGTAGTTTGTTGTAGATACACTGTTAAATATTAAAGGATCAAATTTAAACTTCTTTAGGTCAAATAACATTTTGTTACTTTTAATAAATTAATTTCACAAGCCGCATTCATATAATGTATGCACGTTATAAATAATAAAACTAAATTTGAGTAAAATTAATTCTTTGAGTTGAACTGTTTAATTCCATTGTTTTAATTAAATTAACACACCAGAAAGGAAATTTAGTTGTCTTCAACAAATTATTTAATTGAGGCATTTTTAACAGCAACAAAATATTTTATTTACATAACAAAAAATTTAGTTGCTTCTGTTCAGTACATTTTTCAGCTTTACAAATAATAAGAATATTTGTATATACTAACTAAACAATTGAGCTGAATTTTTGTTCGGTACATTTTAACCAAACATTTCCATTTAATTTTTTAAGTTTCATAGAACATAAAACATTTTTTTATAAGTTACATCAGAAAAAGTATTTCATTCTATGAATCAAAGTTTTGTTGTAATATTAAAATATTTGGTTAAAATGTATTAAATAATGTTTGATTATATCAACTAAACCTTTTGGTATAAACAAATATTTATATTATTTATTAAATTGAAAAGTATAGAGCAGAAACAATTAAATTTGTTGTTATATAAACAAAATATTTATTTCTCTGAAAAAATATCAGTTTTTCTGAAGGAATAATTTTTTTTTCTAATATATAGAATTTTCCTAACGTATTGAGAAGCAATGGCAAATTATAGGAATGATTACAAAAATAACTCAAACTGAGTACAATTTGACATGAATTTAACAGTATACGTTGATTCTGTATATACGTTACGTTGAGTTAAATTATAATTGTATTTTCGTACATGCTTTTTTTAGTAAAAAAAAAAAACATAATTATACTCCATTCTGAGCGTGTTAAATCTGTTATAAAATCATCGATCAGAGCGTTCATTCATTTGGGAGATAAAATTAAAACTTTTCGTGAATAAAATACTGTTGAAAAATGCCATGTAGTATAGCACTTCTTTCTGCTACTGCAATACAAATTATCGACTGCGAAGCACAAAACACGAAATACAAAAATCTTGACGCCTGTACCAGCAATTCGCAATTAATCGTGTCGACGCCCTAGAATGAAGGAATGTACTCGCGTTGGCGAATATTGCAGCCAGGCCGGAGTAATGTTAAAGCGAGGATCTCGCATTCTTTGATCCGTCGAAACGAGTAACTCGAGCAGAGTGGCTTTTGATTCAAGGATGTGCATCTGACGGAAATAATCGTTACGCACGAACAAGCGTGTAACGAGGACGATAAGCCTTCCGTACGTCGCATTGCGGTATACTTTCGGCCAGCGAAAAACTCGATTCAAAGTACTACTTGACGAGATCAACATGGTACTTCTTGAACGTTCACGTGATGTAGCGTGTGTATGCCCTTGTCTTGAATACATTATATATTTTCCTGATTTTTTTCTGCGGGAAAACGCTTATCCATGTATTATTATTAAGAAAAAAATCGGTAAATACCTATATCGTGATATATAATTGATGTGCAAATAAAATATCGCACAGTTAATTGTAAGTAAAAATATCAAGTTAAGAAAATATTATACGTATTTTTGAACAAAATGAAAAAAATTATGAAAAAATTACAGATTTCTTATTGTGTTTGAAAGTAATACAAAAAATTTGGCGAAGATTTAAAATATTGATCAAAAATTATTTATATATAAGAAATAAACATTTTTTTTTAAATATTATTAACATCCTATCTAAATAAATTCAAGTAGAACGTACTAAATATATTAAATGATTTATATTTTTTTATTTACAATATGTATCTATACTTTATTAATATATCAATTATTGCATTCATTTTCGTTTTTTCTTCTTAATATATAATATCGTATATAATATATTGATTACGTATTTATTTTTTCAATTTGACTATTTCATACATTCTTAGAGACTTTGGATATAAAGTGTCAAATGTGACGTAGTCTCAAAGTATCAAAGTAATTTTTATAAAAATTAAAAGTTAATTTTATTCTATGTAATTAAATTACTGAAATAAAAATATATTTTTCAAGAATAAACATTCGCTGTTTTTTCCCCTTAATATTTGATTGTGAGTCGTATATAATTGACTATGTATTTTATATATATATATATATATATAGCGACAATAAACACGTTCATAAAATAAATATTACAATAAATGTATCAAAATAACTTTTATAGTAAACTTTAATAAAAATTAAAGAGCTTTACAATTAAATTGTTAAAATCAATTTCTCAAGAAAAAATTTTATTCGAGTTTTGAAAAATTACATTTTCTGAGCATATTTACCTAAGGAAAAATTCAGATTGAAAATAATTAATGCAATATTAAGACAAATGAAAGATAAATTTTGTAAGTCGATAATAAACAATTATAGGAATCAATATAACTATATGTTATAATATTACCAGCGATAGTTTACTGAGTAAAAAGCTGTAATGAAGCGATCGTCGGTCGACTTTTAACTATTTCAAGAATTGATTTCCATATTGAAGAAAACATGTTACTCTTTATATTTCATACTGCGCAACGTGCTTGCAACGAAAAATGTGTTCATGCGTAACGGAAGTAATCGGTCACGCACGAACGAGTGTATAACAAGGTCAGCGAACTCTTAGGATATTGAGTTACTGGGTAATTCAGCTCAGCAGGAAATTTCAATTTCTACTTACACCGCGTTATCGAGTGTCTAGCGCATAGCTTTATCTTTGATACAACTGAACGGTAGAGATTTCGTTATTCATGGAGAAGCAATAAGCGAAATGGTAGCTGAAACAAGATACGCTATTACCAGACACCATCTCCTCGGAAATCTATCTGCTTTTAAAGATTATAAAGATTTACTCCCTCGGTCTTTCAATCTGTTTACGAACCGATAATGCGATTCCACGATAAAAAAGTTTTCTGCATTTATCAGATTTCTATTTATTATCTTATAATGAGAGCTCAGCTGCTTCTGACTACTTGTTAAAGATGTATACCGATAAAGTGCAAATTTTCGTTTAAGATACGTGAATTCTAAAGTAAAATCGAAAACAAGCACATGCGCGCGCGAATCGCTAAAACTATCGTTTAATCCGTGATGAGATAGAAGTTTTCAACGCTGCAGATACACAAAAACGTAGTCGCGCGTTTTATCAAACAATAACATTCATTTCAGCGGGCGCATAGTTACGCACACTGAACTCTCATTAAACCCGAAGCGAACAAACGGGCATGACACGTTACCGGAAAGTGGTTGCAATTTTTCGCGAGCGTGGAATTACTCGGAACGAAATCGCGGGATTGCGCGGGAGTCCTGGAAAATCTGGGATGCGGGGAAACGAATTACTCGAGCGGACGGAAGCGAGTAACGTTTGAACGGATAACGTGCTCATGCGTGACGGAAGTGATCGTCACGCACGACCGAGTGTCTAACGAGCAACGATGAGCCTTCCGATGCAACCTTCACACCATCGAAACCATCGGGGGGTGGCGAGGGGGGGGGGGGAGAGGGAGAGAGGTTACAATCCTGGGCTTGCAGCGCAATAAACATCGATCCTCTTACTCCTCGCGCATGGGGCCAATCTCTCGTTCGAATTACACTCCTCTGATCTTGGCAAATTACCTCTATTAATTCGGCGATAAGCATCTCCTCCGACAGTAGAAAAATTGTTCCGCAAGGAAAAATTAGCGGCCGCGATACGGCGATGAATTTGTTGAATATACGACGACAAAGGGAACCGAGAAATACGCTTCGTTAAATGAGAGATCATTTGTGCGTTAGAAATGCTCGCGGCAACTATAACGTAATTGCTGTTCGCCTTCCCAATTTAACGAGCTCTTGCTTTCGTGCGAATATCAATGTAATTGTTAAATGTGTGTCTGCGAATATTTACGCAGAACTTTCTAGATAAGAATATTTTCCATAGAATGCCATATGGAACAAATGATTTTTATCTCAATTACAAATTATGTGATAGATAATACTCTCTTTACTAAAAATATCAAGCGAGAATAATTTTCGAATTGTAACGGCGAATACTGAAAGCTTCTTGTGAACTATGCTTTTGATTATTAATCCTATATATTATTCGCATGATTTTTTTAAATGTAATTAATTGCTCTCGTGTTTCTGACGCCTCAATATTATATCTCAATTTTCATTGTTCTTTTTAATGATTTACAATTAAATAAAGATTAATAACATTCTATATATTTTTTAGATAAATATATAAATGAAATTTTTTTTAACTGGAACAATTTTACGCTAAATATATAAGTAGATACATTTAGCGAATTTATAAGGCTAAAATATCCTGGACATTTTATGCGAGTAATGAAAAATCAAACGCGATTAACAATTTCACGTTTACAGTTCAGGTCAAACTCTGCTTAGGAACTTTATTTGATAATCGAAACGCAAAAAAATAGCAAACAGGTATAAAAATAAAAAACGACCGTGCATTCGCGTGGAAGAATCTCTCGATTCGTCGAACCATTAAAATCAATTTATCGAAGAAGCAAAGCTAAGCACAAGTTGCGCATTCAGGCGAAATGTGTCGCAACGAAACTGATCATCATAAGTGAACGATAAGACTTACAATCACAATGTACGTACATTTCACATGAAGTGGGACATCTTATGACCATGCAAAACTATGTAATAAAACATTACAGCAGTTGCAACATTCGCGCTCTCAATTTCAATTAAATACCGAAAGGATGCAGGATTAAATCCGTATTCGCGATATCGCCAAATAAATTCTTTCTATAAAATATCAGAATACGTTTTTGTCATAAGCAGTCTGAGAATCGTTAGTCGTTACAATTATATTCTGTAAATTCAAGCGTATAATAAGTGCCTTCATACATGTGTGATTTAGTTTTCCGTACAAAAATAATACATTATATTACGTATACAAAATTAGATTTACATCATAAATTAAATGTAAAGTTCGTCAGTTAAATAGTAATCTATGAAGAACAACAGGCAAAGAACAAAAATTAAAGATAATAAGAAATAAATAATTTATAAATTTGCCCTCTAAGGATTTAGAAAAACAAGGACGTTTCGACATTTAGTCTTCATCAAGAAACGTAATAATCGAAAGAATAATACAAATAAAGATATTAACATAATAATATTGTTATAACTTCAAGTTAAAGTTCAAGATAATTAATGTTAATTGAAATGAACAGACAAAATACAATAAAAATACAATAAAATACAATAAAAAAATACAATAAAATTATATGTCAAAACAATGGATTTGCACAAACGTGTACATGGTTTGTTAAAATATTTAAAAATTTAACTAGATACACATCTGAAAATAATTTCGTTGGATGCTTAAGTGTTAGTGACAATGCTGCAGAAAGTTTCAACATTCTAGTAATCCTAGTAATTATTTTAATAGTCTAAATAAAATAATTTTTATATTTGTATGTAGCTAAATTTTTTAAATACTTCAGCAAAACAATTCTTTTTATATAGTATAGTTACTTTTATATGAAAAATTAAATAATACATACATATAAAGGTACTTATTATGTACTTGGAACTACAGTGATAATCTCGAAAAATTCTGGATAAATCATCTTTCGGATACCCAAATCGCTCTATTACATTCCAAAAAGGATCGGGAATTTACTCAACGTGCATTGCCAAATCAATCATATTCGAATTCGTATATTATTGGTCGGATCATAGCTCGTATCGTACGCATTCGTCATATTTATGTGAAAAACGCGTCATCCTAACAACCAAGCGTATTTTTTTTTAAAGTTTATGTTTCCAGGACAGGGAGTGTTGTTGACTGCTGTCCACCCTGTACCTGTCGTAACACGCGAATTCTCGCGTCCGCATAAACATCGACGCAAAGCCCTCAAATGCATTTGCGGAATTTCCGCTGCAGTGCTCAATACCGCTCAAATTCATAGAATTCAATTAACGCAAGAGGAAGTTTGGAACCACAGTTCTCGTTAACTGTTCTCCCATACCGAAAGCGGTTCTCACATTAAAAAGCGTTATGAATATTAGATGTATGACGGAAAGAAGGGTGAAAGGAAAGAACTTGGTTTTTCCATCCCGGAAAAAAGGCACCTTTCCTTTGAAGGACGAGGTATACTTTGTCCATCGCTGCGAATTAAAAAGGCACAGCGGGCGTTTTTATTTTGAAGAAAATAGAGATAACTACCATGCGCTAAATCCTCTTATCTTTACGTGATGACGGAATATGAAAATCTCCTGTCACCAACCTTTTAGAGCGTGTTGAGGTGGTATGTAGCTACCATATGCGTTGCACAAGTGAGATAATCATCTCATATTTATTTATGAAAAACTCAGCAAAGTCGACACGCGGGACGATACCCGAGCCGAATATCATGCTTGACCCGCTCCCGGTTTCCTTCTGCGACGCGTTGTTCCTCGCATCGATCAGCTGCATAATCGCGTTCGACGTGTTCCTTTTCGATGAGGTCTCTCGCGTCTTTTGAGAATCACTGCTTTCCATCGTTGAGAAGAAAAAAAGCGACCCGTGCGTAACTAGCTTCTATTTACATGCTTTTGCGAAGAAAAAGTCTTCTCGGCTTTCGTTATCTCTCCGGAGAAAATTGCGAACCGATATAATAATTGCGCTTGAAGTTCCGACAAAGCATCGAAACGACGACCGTGGATGTCACTGGTAAATGAAGCAAGGCGCTTGCCCATTATCTCAACTTCAGACACGCGAAGTAAAGCTCCACTAGTCACCCTTCAAGTTGCAACGAGGTGTTGTTACGCTAACTTACCTGACCTGACAGAACCGATCGGTTCCTAGAGACAGGCAATTCTAAGATTTCTACCCTTAGCTCGCTATGTATATTCTCGAGTAAAGTTTCCAACATGCTTTATTCGACACGATTAGAACAGTTAAAACTGACATGAATCTTATATTTCTCGGCCAAAAAATTGTATGGCAAGATCTAATTTGTCTGATGAATTTGTGCTTAGATTTAACTTGATGATAATGTAAAAATCATATTTTTTTTATAGCTATCGCTTTTTACTAAACTGATGGTTTTGTAATAGTAACTAAAAGTTATTCTACAAAACCTGCATCAGTTTAGTGATCAATCATAACTAGAAAAACATAATTTTTGCATTATCGAGTTAATGAGGTCTAAACCATTAGAAGTTAATCAGGAAATGAAAAATTGGACTGAAGAGTTTTATACGCTGTTTCATTTTATACCAATTTTCCATTGTCGTTAGATTTGATTCTGTAGAAATTAGAATGGCCAAAATTAAAACGAATTTTCTTTTCTTGATCAAGTTATGTAATGAGGCCAAATACTAAAAGTTTTATGCATCGTTTTATTTTTATAAACATTTCCCCTTTGTCCTTTAACACCGATGACGTAGAAATTAGAAAAGCTAAAACCGACATGAATTTTCTATTTTTTTCTAATTTTCTCTTTTTTGATCAAATTATGTAATAGACCGAATTCTTTCTCCGTTATTCTTCGAATTCTTTCTTCGTTTTGATAGGTTAAAATCTGTTATTCTTTGTTCCCACCGCCTGTGCTTTTCGATTGTGCATCAGGATTTATAATTTCATGCGTCGTTTTTAATAAGAATTTTCCACTTATTATAGTATACCGATGACATAGGAAGTACAGTTAAAACTGACATAAATGTCCTCTATTTCTTAACAAAATTATGTGGTAGGGTCCAATTTCAAGAGTTTTTATGCGGTGTTTTATTTTATAAGAATTTTCTATTGTTTATCGCGTCGACAATGAAGATAAAAATTGGGTATTCTCTCTCGACCGCAACAGGAAACAAAGAATTAAATTTAAATGCCCATTTACGAGATTTTCTTCGACATTCTTTATCTGAAGGGCACCAAGGGACCATTCCACCCTTCCAACCCCCCCAACAATGAACGACGTTGCACGTCACGCATTCCCTATTTATTTATCCGGAAAGTAGCACGGGAAGAGGGGGAGGTGGGGGAGGAGGTGGAGATGAGAGCGAGTAGTAGCAGTGTGGCGGGGACAGACAGCAACCCCCACTCAGTGTCGGCGTCGGCGTCGGTGACGCGACTGGGGGTTGGCGGCCTCCGGCTTCATCGTCCTCGACATCGTGCGGATCGCGCTCCGGTTAGTTTGCTGGCTGTCCGTACGACGGCAGCACAGACTCTCCAACCCTTCGCTGGTGATCCTGCTCCTTGCGCCGCACGCAACCCTGCACCCCTGGCCCGCCGCCCCGCGCGTTCGCCATCCTCGAAGCAACTCGAGGATCCACGAATCGGCCGAACACAACCGCGGCGGCGGGCGCGCTCAAATGCCGGCCGTTCTCGTTTATGAGACGCGTCTCGACGCAGCGGACTGATGGCTGCCGCGGCCGGTCGGAACTACGAGCGTTGCGGAAAAATCGGGGGAGGTTCGCGCGGGCACGGCGACGCAGGAAAAAAGCGCGAGGCCCGCGAGCGGAAAGCGAGCCAGGTGCCGTGCGAGGGATCCACGAGGATCCACGAGAATCCACGAGGCGCGAAACGTGTCAAAGTGTCGCGTCCTGCATGAGAACCTTTCGAATCGAAGTCTTCTCGTATTGTTGCGCGATTGACAGAAAGTGCGCGTGCGAACCGTTCTCCACGATGTGTTCTTATTTACGTTCGATGTAGTGCTTTGCGAGTGAGTTTGTAGATATTGAGAGATATCGGCGAGATATACATGCGAAATGAGTTTGGTGTAAGTAATCAGATCGCCGTGATAGAAGAGAAGTATCATGCATTACAAGAAAAATATTTTGCGAGCTTTGCGAGGATGAAGATATGAGTAACTCTCCCGCCTTCACGTCTTTCTCTCTCTTTCTCTCTCTCTCTCTCTCTCTCTCTCTCCCCTTCCTCTTTCTCTCTTTCCGTCCTACTTTTTCTATTATTAAAATACCAATCATTTATAGAACTGCGATTAAAAGAAAAAAGGAAATTGATATTTTTTTGCGGTGTTATTATTTCTATAAAATCTAAATGAAACTACAACAAATGAAACTATGAATTTTAATTAACAGAAAGAATTAATTAAACGTCGACAATGCATAACGATTCGTTATTGCAGAACGACAGACTTTTCCTCTCCCGTTACTCTTTCATCAGCGGTTAGCTTCTATCGCAGCCATCCGGATTAAAACTTCATCGAGATAAGACAAATTGCTTGATAAATTGGTTCGTTAACGCGGGACGAGAAAAATCTTGAATGTAGCAGAAGAAGGATGAGCCCGCGGCGTTTGCGAATAATTTTCATGGCAAAATCGCTGCACGTCGATCTGATAATCGTAGGAAATGTTAACCTTCGTTATTATTAATTTGCGCGAAACGAATATATGAAATCAAAGATTACCAGTGCAAAATTTGTCTCGTCTCTATACATTTTTCTCCTCACATGTATAGCTCAACAATAAAGGTCCGTCTCTATCGATACTGAAAGTTTCAGGCAAATTAATTGCTTCATTATAATAAGCCGATATAATTTTCTGCGCCGTGCGATATGGGAAAAAGATCGCGAGTTCAGGCAGTGAGCTTTTGAGAAAGAGTTTCTCTTCGGCGAGCGAGTGCCGATTTAACGCAAATTAACGTAATGACCGGCGATATTACACAGATAGTTATACACGAATGAGTTTATCGTAAGTAACGATGTAAATAACGACGCTTTCAAAGACGCTTTATGCGTGTAAAGGTCGTATCGTTTGAAGGTGAAATCCAAGAGAGGCGTTCTTAATAGTAAAGTTCTTAGTAAACGCGGCTAAACTTTTCTCTCTCTCTCTCGCGTTCCGTGTCCTTCCTTCCTTTCTCTATCCCTGTCTACCCCCCCCCTCCCTCTCTCTCTCTCTCACATACACATATTCGCGAATATCAGCACATGAGTTGAACATGTCTTCTACCAAGACCTTAAAACTTTATTGAGATAAAATAAACGACTTCATCAATGATCGAAATCGTAGGACGCAATCGAAGCAGAGTTGATGGAATCGTTTGAAAATCACCTTTGACTGTCGTCAATGAGGGATTTGTCTCAAAGAAATTGCTATGTGAAAAGAACAGTTTTGCTAAAATATCTAAAAATTGGGATAGATACAGATCTGAAAATAATTTTGCTGGGTCATTAAAATAATTATATAGATTGCTTAAGTATTGATATTAATGTAAAAAATCGTAACATTTTAGCAACTAGTTTGAACATCTTACATAATAATTTTGATAATCTAACAAAATTTTTTTTCAGATTTGTATCTAGCTATATTTTTAAATAACTTCAGCAAAATCATTATTTCCATGTATAACAACACCTATTATATTATAATAAAATTAAGTGAACGATTATCAAGCGATTTTTTTTTCTCATGAATATATATCGCGAAATGACCAGAACACGCATTCGTGGTGACTATTACGTGATGAAATAGCGGTAGTACAACGGCTGACGATTGGACACAATTGTGCTGGTCGCCGCCACGATTGCGGCGTCGGCGCAAAATTAATGGGGCTAATTCGGCACAATAGCAAACGACGCTAAAATGACAAATATTAGTATATGTCACTGTTGCCTTCGAGCTATTCCATAGTAAGACGTGCCTGAAATTGCACCGAGCATATTTAATGAGTTGTGACAAATGTAATTAAATCGCTAAAAATAAGAGACAACAAATTTTTTAATATTCTAGTAATCACATTTGTTATATCTAGTATGATATTTACTTTATCTTTAAGATCTGAATTTACCTCCTCTTGTGTGTATATAAAAGATATAAAAAAAAATAATGGTCAAATCAAATCTTAGGACGACATAGCACGAATATTGTCGTAGTGTCATAGCGTCTTGTCATTTTATGTCAGAGTATTGCGTTACTTCATATATAGTCATCTCTAGGACATAACGTAAGCAACGCACAAAGAAAAATATAGCACAAACTCTTTATCACTCCTTATACTATGTTCTTTTCTGAGTGTTACTTACATTATGTCTTACGGATGACATAAGACGACATAAAGCGTTACGACAATGTTTGTGCGGTAGCCCTTATTTTCGTAGTCCTTTATTATTTCACACTTATGATTAGTATTAGTTATTACGTCAATCTAACGTAGGAAATCATTTTCCCGAGTGTCCGAATAGACAGATAATAACTCGGCTGACATTTTGAATTTTACGAGTTTCTTAGATTAGAAAAGAAATTAGTTTAGCTTTGTATTTATTTTTATCAAGGTAGTGCATTATTCCATTTTACTCTGTTTAATTAATACCATTAATACACTCTGTTTAATTTAATTTAATTTAGAAAGTATATATATATATATATATATATCTTTGTTTTAATTGAATAATTTAATTGAAAGTTTGATTAATAATTTAATTAATATGCAATAATTTGTATCAAAGTTGTGTTGATTACTCCAAATGCAACTACATTGTTCAATTGTAGCTATAGTCATGGCTAGTCATAGTAAATGGTTCAGTGATACAGTAAACGGCGAACGTTAAGACCACTCGTTAAGCACTAGATTTTAGAATAATCCTAGATAGTTCCGGGATCTATAAGATTGAATTGAGGGGCTTACGATAACGATTGATAACTATACTCGACCATTGAAATGATGAGCAAGGTAAAAGGCTAATTTGACATCGGAATTATGAATCTAACAAAGTCAGAGTCGTGGTTTTAATAAATGTTATGCGATATGAAATATCATGAATCTTAGAACAATTAATTTGAATTCAAAACTTATCATGAATTCAGAATAATAAATATGACGTGACATGTGTTCAATTGCAAGATGCGGTTTACGATTTTCTTGTCACATGAAAGATCTAAGAAAAAATATTTTAGCGAGATATATTGATTGAAATATGTGAAATTATGAAATTAGAAATGTCCGTATTGAATAAATATGTGAATGGTTCTTACGAGGAAACTTTCAAATGTACTCTTTCGTTAGAAAGAGTGTTGAAAATTGAAACATTTTTCTAATTGCGGTTAACCGGAGAAAAACACCGCAGATAAAATTGTAAATTTCAAAGAGAGCAAACAGGAGTAAAAATTTTTTCTTTTTTCATTTTTTTTTCTGTACTCCTTTTGACTTTTCAATGAACTTATTCGGCTATTTAATTATACACGAAGATCTCGAGGAAAAATTCTACCAATACATCCTCTTTTTTACCGAAAATGTTTCTTCGCGACAAATTTTTATCGTTTCTGACAACGTAGGAAGACGAGATATATGCGTTCGATTAAACGATTCTTGCCGTATAATATCACAGTATATTACGAAATTATGTACATAATAATTAGAAACGTGGTAGATATGCAATCTGCAGCGTCGCGCTCTCCCGGCCATTTCTCACATGTTTAAATTTTCCTTATATACGTGACGTATCACGTGTAATAATAAAAGCGTGTTCCGTCGGAACACGCATTAAAAATGTGGATTTCCCAAATAATTCGCGATAAGATGCATTCCGCGTGCGTTGTGCATAACTATGGATGACCAGTTTCGAGGTAAACCTCATGTTGCAGCGGAACCCGGTTTACTTGGAAATTTGATTAAGCAGACGCAGAGTGAATGTTAATAGGGATATAACAGGCGTATACCTACATCGCATTGTGTTCAAGGATGGCCATTCGAGGGGGCTGAACTAAACTCCCAACGGAATCAGGCCTTGGTAGGAATTTTAATTGTTGCCATAAAATCGAATTACGTCGACAACACACCGCGCAACGACTCGCTCGACTTGGATAGAAACTGATTCACGTATCAGAGTTGAGAACATCGTATGCAAGTAACACGTTTACTGGGAAAATATCGATCATTCGTTGTAGAGAAAGTTTTGTCTAACGAATTCGTCAAATATGTTTTACACTCGTCGTAAAAAATAATACTTCTCTTGTAATCGAATATTATTAATGCACTGAGAGAAAAATGTTTGATATTTGTGTATAATTGTAAAATAGTTAAGATGTTTAGAAGCTCCATTTTTATAATTACTACTGTTACTATATACAAAAAGAAATATAAGTTTCTCCGTGAAAACAATAACAATATTATAGTCGTTTTCGGGGCCATACATTTTTTTAAATACAGCTATACATTTTTTTAAATACAGAATTGAAATATATTAGGCATTAACAATGGATCATAATACGGCGATAATTTGTAAACCTCTTGGCACCTCTAAAGAAAATATCTGTGAAAGCCTCAAAACTATTATCAAACTAAAATATAATTATTATTACTAATATTATAGTAGAAATACTCAGAAAGCTCCTAATTATTTTATCATGCAATTTAGTCATTACTAAACATTTTTTCCTCAATATAAATATAGAAACTATCATTAAATATATATATAATATTATAAATATAATATATAGTAATATTATAAA
>NW_012130073.1:2435324-2471765 GCF_000143395.1 Atta cephalotes
TATATATATATATATATATATATATACATATATATATATATATATTTTATAATATTACTAATATGTTAAAAATGTTATATATTTATATACTAGACTTAAGCAAATTAAGTGAATAAGTAATAATTTTAGAAGACATTAAACATAATATAACTAATTAACTACAACTCGTTAATTAACTACTCATAGTATTTCTACCTCCTTAATTAATCATCAAATTTTCATGAGTTTTGAAATATATAGATAAATTTTGAAATATATAGAAATGTCGCAATATATTTCTGAGATATTTAAAAATAAGGAATGAATATTTATACATATCACAAAAGAGATAATTAATGTCAGAATGTGGGTGATTTTACATTGCACAGAACATACTTAATTCCACTCGAAATCAAGCTCCGCTAAAGATTCGATTAGTGCGCGTTGACACAACTCACTACTGCTCACTCGACTCAGGCGGACAGCGTGTGAAGGGTTTAAAGCAAAGTGGACCAAGTATTCGGGCGGTAAAGTTAACTAAAATGCAGTTAAACGTGGGTGTGCCGCGAAACTTGAGAGTAAATACGACGATAGTGAGCCAGACGCGGCACGGAAATTCACTGCGTCAATATTGTGTTTTCTCCTTTAATTGCTTCATTGCATACGGATATTTTCTACGTATTCGATTTGTAACATTTCCTGAAGAACTTTCAGCAATTTATATTTATTATTAGGTATATCGAGAAAAAACAGAAATCAACATTGTACACCGTATATGGAGAAGAAGCTACACATTAAATTCGCAATGTCAAATTATATTCACAATTGAAGTTATTTTTAATAATTTCTGTATATCATCACTGTTCTTACTCAATAAGAACAATAAGTTGTCGTTAATTTAATTAAAACAATGAAATTAAAACAATTTAATACAAGAAATATATTTAAAAAATCCCATATACCTGCCTATGAAAAATTGAAATAAGTTAGTTTTGACATTTAATGTAGTTTATAATATTATGAACAAAGGATGTCATAGACACAATGGTAAAAAATGAATAGCTATCAAAGGTATATCAAAGATGTCTTATAAGAACACATTTCACTTTTAATTTATCATAATACAAAAACTATCTATTATTAATTTCTATGTCTACGACTTGTTCACATGCTATACATAAGCTATAAATCATTTGCTTAGAACAACAAAACTCAAAGAAAAAACAAAATTTTCTAGAAGACAAATTTAACTGTTTTGAATCATTAAAATCTTACAATATTAATTGTAAAATATAATAATTATAAAATATAACTTAATACAATAATCAAAGTATTTTTTTTTAAGTATATTCTTTCTATTTTCTTTATGTTTTCATCTTCTTTTTCTGTGAGCAACTCCAAAATGATAATTTTTAAGTTATGTCCTTGTAGCAAATGAACAATATGTGTATGAATACTAATATATTTCATCGGAATTTAATCTTGCTTATAATTAATGCAGAGTGTTGACTCAAATCTATTTTATTATTTAGCATGTGCATACGTTAATATAGATATTGTTCACTTTGAAAATTAAGCAATTCAATCATAGAAATGAATTAATTTATATTTTGACAAAAAAGTTAAACATAACAAAATATTCTTTAAAGAATTAGGTTATCATTGCTTCTTTGATATTTAACGGTGCATTCTCAAATTACATTCGAATTACATACTCCGATATTTCAAAATTTTTTTTGAAAAATTGCAATAAAAATATTTATATAATATGCGAATAAATTTGGGATTCGAAACTTACTTTTGTAACTTTTGCTCTCAAGCGGAGAAAGGCGTAAAGAGGATTTTAAGTAGTCCCTTTACGCCCTGCAAGAGACACAATACGACGGACGAAATAGATACATACCTTGTTCCATGTTGCACATATCATCATGCAAGGACGCATGAATCGACATGCCATTATGACGTCACGGCATACATAAGCAATGTTTTGTTGAATCGTATCTAATTTACACGTCGCTTGCCGTTTGTATACAATGATATTCAGGCTGACGGCGCGACAGTCGTCTCGAGTGTAGCGATAACAGAGAAGTTTTGCGATTCGCCCAGGAAAGTTTCAATAGGAATATTCAATGGACAAGAACAGCTACTCCGCCTCCATTTAATTCACCATCACGGTTTCTCACATGGTTGCAATTTCGCGCCAGCATGCGAACACGGTTTCTCACATGGTTACAATTTCGCGGCGCATTAGCGACAAACAACGATTGCAAGCGGTCCGCGTATCAGTTATTCAATCATCGTTAATGGCTAAATACCGCTGCATACATCAAAACAAGTTCTGAACCACTTGGGCTTTCATTGAATTAATGATGTACTGGCTAATTAAGTAAGTATAACTGATACACATCGATGATTCGTTCTTCCATAATTCAGACGCAATTTACTTATAGCGGACAAGAATTAACGTCGAATCCCTGAAATATATCCATGTCCATGTTGAGCTGAACTATTACAGCTACTTTATCCAGTGAGGGAAAATGAGCTTTTTGCTCGTTTCTCGATATCGCATAATGTATCAAGTTCGATTTAACTTGCTCTTCAAAAACAGCTCTTGGTGAAAAATAATATTGAATGTTACGAACTCGACTTGACCAAGAAATTTTTGTTTCAAAGTTAGAAATGCCATCATCCTTTCATCTATTATACGCAATGATAATGTAAAAACGCTTCTATCTTGATAGAAACTAGTTTTGAATTGTACTGAAATATTTTGTCGCTCTCGCTTTGCGGTCGAATTGACGCTGGAACGCCACATTGTGTTCCTTTTCGCTTCATAGTTTATCTTTTTGCGCTAGTTTGTGCATGAGTGCATAAGTGTGTGAGCGTTTGGAGACGTCACAAAAAATAGTGTAACAACAAAACGGTCAAGCGAAAAGGATATACGAACGGAGTGGCGCGTGTGCGAAGCTTAAAGCCGTCACGGGAAATGCCAAACACGTCACAATGTTGAAAGAATCAACGAGATCGGAGGTACGAAGGATACATAAAGCCTGTCCGTGCGCTGTATATCGCGCACTCACGTACTATCGAATCTTTTATTTCGTTATTCCTTAGTCCCCCGTCTCTCTCTCCTGCCATACTGTTCCTGTTTTCTGAATTACCTTCGTGCATACCTAACCCAATGTCCCTTTTCTCGAGCCTCACCGGATCGAGTCGCGTTCGACGTGTCGAATGGTCACCTACCGATATCCGATATTCGATTACCGGCCATCGCATTTCACTTCGCATTAACTATAAATTATTGCTCGTCTCTGTCCTCTTTGTCGGCAAATATCCTGGATTTAATTATTCCAGCAGTAATTTTCGTTTCATTCAAGCAACCGTGTAGCAACAACGTGCGTTACGCAAATGCGTCACCCATCCAGCCATTGAATTGTAATCTAGTTATAAAAACTTATTGAACACATGCGTAATGCCGCAAATTTTATTGTGGAAAACAATTATATCCTAATTATACTATTAAAAGTGTACTCTAACGTTACAAATCTTTGAACACTGAGAGAAAAATTTTTGATTGGTGAATCAAATGCTTCACTGATAAAAAAATTTTTGGTATTGTAACTATAATTACACATTATCAATTATATTTTATATGATATTTTGTTTATGATTCCAAAAGATGACTGAATTATAATTAAATTATAGTAATTGTAATTACTTTTTTACATGATAATTAGTGCATTATGTCCTTTAACTGGAGAGAAACAAAATGCATTTGACATTTTTTGTAGTTGTTCAGAAATTTTGATTAATATTTCACATCCTACCAATTAACATATTTTTTGTAAAATGTGTGATTTTCTTGTGGCTTTCTTTCTCATTTTCTAAAAATTATAAATTTTAGACAAAATGTATTTTGAAAGTTTGCTCCTCATTTGTTAAAATTATGTATTTAATAAAACTATACACAGAGTTATTAAAAATATTTGGTATATTATAACTATAATTATATGTTACCATAATTATGATTATTATCACTAATAAGTAATAATTATAGCAATGATAATGGTTATAAGTATAGCAACAAAAATATTTTTCTCTCATTGTGAAGCATTTGATTGATCTGAAAAAAGAATTTTAACTGACCAATCAAAGAATGCTTCAAAACATTTTTAGCATCAAGTGAACTGTAGCTTAAAATACAAAAATCCTAATAGCAAAGTTACGTTCACTTGATTCTGCAAATGCTTTGAAGCATTCTTTGATTAGTAAAATTCGTTCTTTCGATTGATCAATCAAATGCTTTAAAACATTTGTAGTGCTAAGTGAACCGTATCCAAGATTCTGATTCGCACATTCTGATTTTTCATAGATTGATTCTTTTGCTTTTGATCGTTATAAATATTAGCCGCACAATAGAAGAATCGCTGGTCTTCATTTATTGAAACTAATTTCCTAAATTCGTTAAAGAAATGCGTTAAAGAAAAATAGCCTTCTGGCATCTGAGGCTCACACAATATTGCGCGTAACGATTTTTCATGTCACGGATTAAAGGAGTGATGTTTCTTCTTTTTAATTTAATAAAAACCCATTAACCTAATCCAAATTTTTCTTGCAACAATTGTGTATAGTTCGGAGATTACATTTATCTTGATCATTCCTGTTAGATGCAGCTATTACCTATATGTGCCAACAAAAAAATGACAAAAGTCGTCCTTTGCATCAGTCCGTGAAACATTAATCTTATCTCCAGTGGAACGACATTGTCATACATCGCTCTCTTGATGTTTCCCGACTGTCATCTAATGTAACGGATGCCGAATTTACGAGCGATGTCGGGATACTCGTCCCGTGGAAAATCTTTCAAAGAAACGATTCCTCTTTAATGTCAATCTCTAAATATTTTTTATCGTGCCACACTGCGTTCGCGCTTCGTTCTGTTTCATGACACCTTTCAATCATCGATCATCTTCCACTCTTCGGACTACAATGGGTTTTACATAGTTTCATTGGATAGCTTTATCGATTCGCGCGGTATACCGTGTACCAGAAACGACAACGATTTTTTACCATCATATGTGCGATCGCGTGAGCTGTCGGTCCGGTTACTCTTTCGTTTCTCTGATTGACGTTTTTCTTCTATTACACCTCGTGATCGCCGAGTGCGATCAGTTGCGTACAAAAAACGCAATTTTCGTCGATGACGCTTTTCATTTATTTTTTTTTTCAAACGCATACGCGCGCAAATTGTTACGCGCGGAGCAATATTGACCTACTTGTAAAAAGAGAATAATGTTCGTAGAAACGGATATATTAGTCACTCATTTATCTAAAAAATATCAATTAACATCTATCTAAATCGAGCGTTATTATTTCTCGATGAAAAATAGAATAGTTGAAATTGAAGAATGTTGAAACTGCTAGAATATTTATAATATTATTATATATCCCTTCTTTTGAGAAGTAAAAATTTCAAACAATTGACATACTGTACATGTGTAATTTCCTCCTGAGAAAAATGGAAAGTCAATATCAGATGATAAAGTTTATATGTATATATGCCAGTTGTTTCGTTTTCTTCTCGTGACTCTCCGTATTTCATTCCTTCCATCATTTCTTTTCCGAACCACGATATACTTTGGCATGGTATGATTGAAAAAAATGTTCCTGTTTCGCTGAGCAGAATGGTGAAATACCAATGCGGATATTGAAACCATTAATTGATCCTAGAGACAAAACGCTACTGGCGCGGGACAAATATATTGCCCGCTCCAGTGAACCCCACGCCCACCAAATATATATATTTTTCTAGTTAAATAATCGTTTGACCCAATTTCATTGCAAACGTTCAAACTCTCGTTATTTCGTATCTAAAGAATTTATGTAGCATTACATGTAATAATACATTAGCGTACCCAAGAGGAGGAGAGCTTGAGATTCACAAAACTTTTTTTTCATATCTAAGGAATTCATATGGCATATATAAATACATGGGCATATTTAAGAGGTTAGAATATGAAACCTTCCTCAAAATCTATTTATTTTTTAATTTTTAATTACAAAGATACACAACTTTACTTTTGACTCTTCTTTATTCGTCCTTTCTTCTTTATTCGCTCCCCCTTCTTTTTTTTTATTTAATTTTAATATCACATTTTTAATAATATTTAATGTTTCTCATAGAGGAGACTTTTCTTTTCTACATAATGTATTGGGTTGTCCGGAAAGTACGTGCCGATGTTGAAGGAAAATTGAAACGCATAAGATTTAAATTTTAATATACATTTATTAAATTATATAGGTTAGTCGGCACGAACTTTCCGGACAACCCAATACTTTATGTACTACATGCACTACATTTTACAATTTTTTGATTTTGAAAAAATTATCATGAATATTTTATTATAATAATAATAATAATAATAATAATAATAGTAATATTAAAGATATATGCAATTCATTTTTAATCACTTTCCCTTTCTTTAGAAAAAAAATATAAAGATATAATTTACAAAACCTAGTATTTTTCCCATTCAAAATCAAGAATGAGGTGATATTCCAAATTTTAAAATATTCAAAAAAAGTAATTTATTAACGCAAAAAATTGCTATTTATGTGATAGCAGAATTGATACTCCCCACAGAAAAAAGTTCTGAATATATTCTAAAATGTAGTGCATGTAATACATAAAGTGCATTATCATGCATTATCATGAGGTGTCACTTTGTGAAGATGATATAAATAAAAAAATTACTAACTCTCTAGACTTTGCAACTTAACAAGAAAGACATATAGATATTAAGTTGCTCAACATAATCCGTCTGGAATTTAAAAATAGAGGGAAAATCCTTAGAAAAAGTTTTGATTTACTTGCATTTATAAATATAAAACTTAATTTACGAGAACCTTATTTTCTTTAACGTATAAAATGCCCTTCCTGACAAATTTTTGCTAGAATTATTATAGCAAATATACAAAGCTATAAAAATTATGAAAAGACTTTGCATGAATTTTACATATAAGAAGGATACTTAGATTTACCAGCTGTTGCGGTGCTTCGAAAAAAAAAAATCGCACATAAATCCATTCGACCCAGAGCCGTGTGTTATTAATAATTTTCCAACGTCACGATATCACAGCATTCAATTTTGATGTTGACCTGTGTTGACATCGATATAGTAGTAACATATGTCACAACACGGAGGCACACGAAAATTTGCCTTTGCTTTCAGTGTGCTTTGTCTACGCGTTCGACCGCTCGACACGTTACACGGCTTGCAGCTTTCGTTCAACCGCGCCCTGCTGTCAGTTTAAAGGCGTCACAAAAGGCGAAACTCGTCGAAAATAGCTTTCAATTTGCGCGGGAAATTAATCCGTTTTTACGGGAAGAGACTCGCTTTTCCACCGTGGATTTTGGATTCACCGAGGTTGCCTCAGATAGTCTGCACCGGAGCCACCGCGATTTCTATCACATCCACAAACATCCGTGTCAAAAATAAAATAATAAAATCCCGACTTCGCTTTGAAACTCGCCCTATGTTCGGGATCGACGTCGCGGTATTTGTATTCGGTTCGCAAATATCGTCGGAGTGGAATCCCACAGATGTGTGGCTCCTCGCGACTAACTTTCATCCTTTGTCCCGACGAATGCACTTCGCAACTTCGGTTTATCTTGCCGTTCCTTCTTTTTAGCGGCGCTCTTTTATGGCCAATATTACGGACGAAGTCTGCTCGGTCGTCTTATTTATTTTGCACCATCAATCCCCGATGGTGGTTCAGACCTGTATCGCGCGGCGAAATTTTTCATTCGTTCTTCGGCATCCTCTGATGTCCATTCCTACAAATTTAATCTACCTTAGATTAACTAAAATCTAGGATAAATTTATTTGTTTATTTTCGAATTAAAAATTAGAAAGAGATAAATAATAAATTAATCTGGAATTAAAGTTAATTTATACATTGATACACTAAAAAGTATCTGTTTAATTATAATTCTAATATAGAAAATGGACAAAAATCAGAGTTTTTTTGTTAAATCTGTTATAGACTCGGTTTCACAACAGTTAACCGTGAGTTGTGGAATTGGGCCTTAGAATTCTAGTCGAGAAAACCAAATGTCCAATTATGATGACCAAAATGCTGGTATGATCAAAATATAGTTCATTTATTTTCAAGACCAGAAATTTAGAAGAAATGGGCTTGAATGGTACACATTTACTGAATAGCAAAGCGCAGTCCACATTTATATATTGCGAATTTAATTTCAATAGAAAGCGCGCTTAATCGACAGCCACAAAAATTTCTACGTAAGCGGTTGCGAATCGTTGACAGGAACTCAATGATTGAAGGCAGCTGAAAACCGTCATGTGGAAATGGCGAGGCGCGAGCGAAAAATCCCAGAAATTCCCGCGTGTGTAAGAAAATTATTCGATTCTACTGTGGAACATCAGCCAAGTCTCTGCCTGCAAAGAGAGGAAGGGAAGATAAAAAGAAAAAAAGAGCAAAAAAAGAAAAAATACGGTGCCACTCTTCTATGTACTGCTGCGCGATACGTTAACGAGTAGTCTTCAGTAGACATTGCTCTCAATTGACAGCTGTCGACCCAGAAAATTCAGCGCTCGCGGGCACGGAACATACGGGATACACCCTTTCTATATCCACCTTCCGTCCCCACCCACCCTCCCTCCCTAGTTTTTTACGTCCCATGTTGCGCTCCATCGTTTCCTCTGCATTTTCCGCGTGTACGTGTTTGTCTCGTTGCGCGGTATGAGAAAGTTTTTGACGTACGCGCAGCGAGATTGCCAAAAACGCTCCGGGATGGATTTTCAATTACACGTTGACGATGCAGCGTCGTAAAATCGAGTTATCGTATGGAGTACTGACGAACGTTTCCGTCGCGTTTGGGATCGTGCAGAGAAGCGCGATTTCGGCATACCGTGGCATTCTGCGATTTACGGAGTCAAAGTGGCCATTATGAGAACGTCGTTGTGTCACGCGAGAGCGTATCAGCGGTAAGAGTGACTTGTCGATTCACTTCTCGAGCTATTTTCCGGATCGCCGACATAGAAATGCATGAAATGCCGCGCGGCATCGTGGAAATTTTATGAGTAAAACTTTCATACACGGCTTTTATATAGGACAGTTATTAAAGGTACTTTAATTACATGTAGGAAATTTAATTTTCATGTGATTCGCAATATCAAATAACGACGAATGTTAAGATTTCTCTTTCGAGTTTAAAGGGATATTACCGAATTAAAAATATAACTATTTTAAAAGTTATTTATGATTAGTATGTCTTAATTTTAGCATAAAGTAATCAAAAATAATATTGAAATGTATGAGAGATATCATTAAAAGTATGATAGTAAATTTATCAGATATTTAATTACACTCTTAAATTATTCAGAAAATTCTGAAATAGACATGTTTAGATAAATTTAAAATGAGACCACTGGATAATTTCATACATCAAATTCAAGTTATACGAAATTATGATAAAATTAAGTATTATTAAAAGTATTATTAAATATATCCATTTTATATAAAACAATATGCAGTTTTAATCTTTTCAAAACAATGAAATAAATAAAAAATAATAAGTCATATGTTTGAAATTAAATTTTAAACGATATCAACATAAAAAATATCTATACGATTTTTCGAGAAAAAGAAATACATTCTAAATTGAAACGTTTTAAAGGTATTTTAAAAATCAATTAGAAAATTAATAGTATTATAAACGATTTTATAACATTTTGCGCAGAGTGTGCACTTAATTGTCTTACGTAGAAAGTATTCATAATATTATTTAAAATTATATGATTCATTTCGAGTCCATATCTGCGTACTATGGACATCTCTCGTAACATTTACAATATCATTTCTGAAGTGAGAATTCTACCTGAAGTTACGTTACGACGCATTAATGTGTTGCTCGAAGCGTACCATTAGTGTATTGTATTCGCCACTTTTACAGAGTATTTTGTATTATTCTTTAAAAATGCATTTTACTAATTACATAATAAAAGAAGAAAATAAACGATATTTCATATCATAAACACAAAATTGTTTTTCTCAGACGTCAATTCAATTAAACTCATCATATTATTTTTAAAATCAATTATATATAATATCTTAAGATCTCAAAATTTTCGGAATTATTATTATATTATAATTACAATACACTGAGAACAGATTAAATTATCGAATTATATTTAATTTTCTAAAAGTATATAACATAAAATTTTCGAAATTACTTATAATAATATCAATTTGAATAATAATTATAACTAATAATATCAATTTTAGTATATAAAGCAATAAAGAATAATCAGAGATGTGTAAAAATATTAAAGATCATATAAGGTTTTACAATTGGCTCATTACTGATTGCCACAGTTCAGGTACTGGCGCGGTACTGGCTAATATTTGAGTACTGAGTAATATTTGAGGCCCAGTTCTAGCAGATAATACTAGCCCAGTCATTTTAACCAGTCATTTGCCATGATGGCCCAGTACTAGTTGACAGAATCTTGGTCGTCAGTTGATAATCATGACTAAACGTAGGTCTCATTGTAACTGCTGGCGATCTCATATGAGTATATAAGAATAATATTAGAGGAGGATTATTATTATAAGAAATGTCGTTAAAAAAATTTTAATAATAAATTTATCGGATAATATTTAATGCTTTTAAAATATTAAGAAAATTATGAAATAGAAATAGATAATGCGTAGAAAAATCATTTCTAATGATCTCACTGGATAATTTAACATACATATCAAATTCATTTAAATAATGGTAAATAGTTAATGTATTAAATTAGAATATTGTAAATGTGACAGATCAGTAAGACGAATGTAGTATCTGCTGAATGAACGTGAGCAGATCGGACAGATTGTAATTCGCGACAAAATCAGCGGCTTACGATATACATCGCATAACACATGTGTCGCACAATGCAACGTTAAAGGCAGAACCGCACGACTGCTGCGCTCGTAGCCATTTCAAAGTTGCAGGTCGCTGAATCGCATACATGTCGAAAAGTACTTTACGTCGGAAACAGCAGGCTGTAACCGATGGCTTTCTCAAGTTGTAACCGACGGGACTTCGTTTCGATAAAAATGAAACGTGACGCTACTGAAGACCCAATCGATCGGTGAACAGATATGTTCTAATGTTTCTACGCACGTTAAATCCATCTTTTCTCATGTTTTCATACATGTACGTTGAACCGGAGATGATTGTGATTTAATGTAACGTTTTAATTTTCATTATAACAATTAGATCGTGTTTATGAAAATAATAAAAAATAAAGAAATGTTACAATAACTCATGCAATAAAAATTGATATCAAAATTTACAATAAAATTTTTGTCAGACTTTTTTATGTCGCAGATATTTTTAGGACTTTGATATATATTTTATATTGGACTGAAGAATTGAGGATTTGATGTATTAGATCAAGTTCAGGTCCACGCAATCAATTAAATTCTTTTAAATTAATCATACTTCATATTGGGAAATATTTTCGTTTAACAAGCTATGTATACAGCAATAAATAACTAATTAAAGAATATTGTTGAATAATTTCACTTCTTTACAAAATGAAAATATAATTGTATTATACATTATGCAGACTGCGGAAATAAATTTAGTTATTTATTGTAAATCGGGCATTCGTTGGTACAAATCGATTCTACTCTTTCGGCAATTTGATATTTACATGCGAATTTCATGCATATTGCATGCGGTATACACCATCTAATCTAATCTCTCAATAAAAATAATTTAATTATTCAATAACAAACTGCATGTTAACATGAATCCAAAAATATTTGCGAAAAAATAAACCTTGTTGGAAAAGTCTAGTACATTTTTTTTCCATCGTAATCGACTCGAATTGACCAGTGGTTTTGAAAAAAGCGTAACCGAACTCAAAAATTCTTTCCCAATCTCGTGTGATGTTTTTTCGATGACACCAGCACGACGCGGCTCGTTCGAACTGTTCAATTTCCGTGGCGGCACCTCAGGGCAATGGCTTTCCTCGAGGGTGGAAAAAAAGGCGGAGACCGCACCGAGAAAATATCTCGGGAAAAAGACAAGGATGACGGAGCGTGAATCTCGATTCTCCTGAGTACGGTAAAGAGAATCTCGAGTCCTCGAAAACCTGTAACTCGAGCTGGATGATACTTCAAATGATAGATTTTTACCACCAAATTTTTATTTTTATCACCAAAGATAATTAAAATGTTGCCTCCATTTCTCTCTATTCTTTCTGATAGAAATTTTAAAAATATCACAGTTATAATTTTAAAGTCTTTTTATTAGATTATCATTCAACAAATTCAATTTCTCGAGCGTGTCGTCCGATTGCAAACACTCAGGAAGATTCTATAATGTTTTGATAAAGATCAATGTCTATGACACAAATATGAATCTATATTTAGCGGATTAAATTTTTTTTTAATTTTTCTTTTAATTTTTTAATATTACACATAAGATTTAATAATTGTGACATAACTGAATTTTATCATTCAAATTAAGATGCTAAATCAATTTACTTTGATCCTTTCGAGAGATATACTGAGAAAAATATTTGATAAAAGATGAAATCTAAAAAAAAGATTTTGACTTTTATCAATAAGAATTATTTCAACTAAAATTAGTAGATTTAATTGGAAAATTCTAATTCGTCCATTTTTAATCAGAATTCCAATTAATTCAACTAAACATTTTCTCTCAGTATGTAAATAATTAACTTAGGAACAAGAAAATATTTATGAATTAAATATGTATACAATACGATTTTATGATTCTTTAAATATATTAATATCATCAAATTAAAATTTGCATAGTTAAACAATAGACTTCTTATACTCCATTATCATTGAAAATATTATCTGCTCATTGATTGAGAATAAAAATTGAAATGTTACATAAACGTCAGCATTTACCCATATTCAGCCAACTCCATTTACTTGGGATTTTTAATTTGATTATCTGTAATGATAATGACTGAGAATATTTGCGAGCGCTGCTGGCATATAATCCCATCGTCTTTTAATGAATTACGGAACTACGTTTGTGATCGAGCTTACAAACCAAGCTTTTGATCTTTCGGTAATCCGCAACGTCTTCGTGTTCTTTTAATTAATTTTTTATCGAAGTTCCGTACTCGCCTTTGATGGGGAAGCATATTGAAACGTCGTAATTACTTAAGTTTCAAGTTGGATTCGGATTGCTATTTAATTTCACCACCTAACTAACTAGTCTTGTACTCTCAAAGTAACAGATGGCATGACTGCTCAATATTACTTCTCGTTAGTTGACCGAAAAATTTTAAAATGTATTTGTATTTAAAAATTATACTTAAAAATTGCATATTGTACGTTTGTAAAAATTATGGAAAATTAAACATCAACAGAATTTGCATGTGTATAATTACAATATATAATTACAATATATAAATTGTATTATTAGACGTTTATACATAACGTTAAATCTTTCCAACTCTGAAAGTTGTGCTAAATTAATCATTACACAAGACTGTACAAATAAAGTATATAATATGTATGAGGAGTACTTCGATAAAAACATTTTACAATTTGATTGTGTTCCGGTTTTGTTTTATATCGGAAACGCAAATGGGATGGTGCTGATTTAATTATCCGAATCTAATAGAATGCACTTCCGAGATAAACCTTCAGAATTAATTGAGAAAGAATAGACTACCACTGACTGAGAATTTTTGCTTAGAGTGACGTGAAATCGGCAGAAATGGCTGGAGGTATGTTCAAAAAAGTTTCTCTCATTCAGAGACTGCAAACTTGCTGACGTCTTCGGGCAGACATTGTCTGTGCTCTAATTAAAATGGGCATTGACCGACGTAATTATTCCGTTTCGTTACCAGCTAAGTGCCAAATTTCGTTTAAATTTTTCATCTAAAGTCGTAATCTTATAGCAAATTCGATTGGACGTACTAGTGCGCACTGATGCATATTAAAACCGTTATACATTCATTTAAAATGAGTGTAAAAGTAAAATACAAATATTTCAAATTATAAAAAATATTTTATTTAACATACCTACAATAAAAAGTATTGCGGATTTCATGATTTAACCCGTTTTTATATTTACATCACACATCAATTGTGTATGACTGCTTTAATATATTCTAGTACACACTAAATGTCCAATCGAATTCGCTATTAATTCCTGGTAACAATGTCACATTGTTATTCTCTAACAAATAAGGAAGTTTGAACTTGTCTCAAATTATTGCAAAATTATTTTAAAACGTTATTGTAAAACGAGCAAAAATATTAGGCACTGCACTGTTAGATATTAAAAGAATAATGATAATCTAATCCCTTGAATTAAACAACATTTTGTTATTTTTAATTTCCACGTGTCTCAAAATGTAAATCAATCTATTTCTATGATTGAATTGCTAATTTTAACATAAACGTTCATATTAACGTTCATATTAACGTATGCTCAGTATATAATAAACTAAATTTGAGTTAAATTTAACACATTTCTTGAATTAGATCGTTTAACTTCATTATTTTAATTAACTTAACGTATGGAATAGGAACAATAACGACCTGTAGAAATGATTCAAAATATCTAATTCAAATTGGATATAATTCAACATTGAATTTAACAGGGAATTTTGAAGATTTTAAAGATTTTAAAGAGGAGATTTTAAAAAATCGCTATGACCAAATAAAACCTTCACTTTTTCGCTTATTTATGTTATTCGTATCAATTGAGTTTTTACTGCAAAATTATTTGTTGAAATTAATCTTTGATTTGAAAATGATTTATTCGATTATTTACTAAGCAAATCCAGTCAATCGTTTTCCAAATTTGAAATTATAGGTCGTAAGCGTTTAATATGATTGCAGTGAATGCAATGTCGATCGATGGCTCTTCAACAGTATTATTTCACGTTCATCATTTATATTCATATCCAAATCAGCGTATTGTTTCAAAAACATTATCTTTCACTATCGCCAGTAAAAGCGGAGAATTGATTATGCAACAAAACCGAAATATGCCGAACGAATTTGTTCGCGTAATAATAAACGGCAGTTAATCGAACGACATATTCTCTAATAATGACGCTCACTCAGCCGTAAAAACAACCCTTGTAAAAGCTCTAATGGCTGTCAGTCGGTGTTATGTCGTCGTCGGAAGAGCGTTCAAATGGTGAATTTCTAAACCGAAAGAGTGCGCGAATATCCTACTATCGCGATATCACATGGGTGTACTTCCAAAGTAAGGGTACGATTGGCCAATCCAACAAGCTCGAACAAACGGAGAGAGTAGCGAGAAAGTTAAAACCCCCTTTATTGCACGAACGGGACCACCGTATGGCCCAATGGGTTAGCCTCGAGATGGCCGAATTGGCGAAAGTGCTTTGATTTGCGTAAATGTATAGAATTCACGTTGCGCATTTTGCCAATGCGCCCGTTTTCTCCCATTTTCTCGTAGTGGATAAATGCTGGAACAGCACACCCGTAGAAATTACTCGCTTCCTTTTTGCTCGACCACGGAGGGAATTATTAAAAGCGTCGTCGTCGGCCGCCGACGAGATGTCTCCGTCCTGCACGTATCCTATATATAAAAGTGCATTCTTTCGTATCGTAATATACTCGAAATAAAATCATAATTGCAGCGCCGTATTTCGTGCAAAATGTCTTGCGAAATGTCTATATGTAAAATAGCGTCAACAATGAAGTTTCGAGGCGTAAAATTTAATAAGCTTTAGGTTATAAGAAATTAACCGATCACGGAATGTGAAGAGAATAATTGATTACTAGAGAATAATTGGTTTTAATTTCTTACAACTTCTTCTTAAAACTTTAAACTTAAAACTTTATGCCTTAAAATCTCATAAACGCCACTCTAGGAGACGGAAATATAAAGAGATATCGCATGAAAGATTATACTCGTAATTTTGTCTTAACACACATTCGGTTTTTTATCAATTGCTACTAGTGATTCAATTATTAAATTATAAGTATATTGTCTGCTTTTGTTAATAAAGAAATCTGTTTTGTACAATTTTTTATTTCTCAAGCTGTTCTAAAAAAATAACATTTAATGTGTCCTACTTGTCTTTTCTAACGTGTCATAAATTAAAAACAGATTTTCCTTCAGAGTATAACATTATTCCAATGTATCGTTGAAAAAATCCTACCAATTTAAAAATCAAACAAGATAGCAACAAAGTTATTTCTGATGGATGTTAAGAGTCAATTAAAGCAATAATAATGACAAGTGCATAAAACACAATGTGTGTTTCGCAGCTATGTTACACGGAAAGTTATCTAGAATAAAAATCGAAAAAAAGAGAAGCTGTCTCCATACACTTTATACGCTCAAAGAATAGCCATAAAAAAATTTAACGAGATGACATGCCACTCTCAGGAATTTTTAGCGACGGCGGCTGAAGAGATAGCTACCGCCTCGTCCCTTTTCTCTCCGCGGAAGTGTAATGAATTGCGAGTGTAGTATCGGAGACGAAACTAAGTAAAACGTATAGGTAGAAAGCGCGCGAGATTGGAGAAAAGGTACAGTTAGTTGCGTGCGAGAGGACTTTTCTCCTTCGTGCTCTTTTATACAGTACGACAATCTAGAAAATACTGATGCTTTCGTAGAAAAGAAGGCATGCTGGGTGAAACATTTCGTTTCGTGCTTGCAGATACATGCTGGATAAACGGAAGTAACCCTGTGAAGTATAAAAATAACTCCGCCATTCCCGTGCAGGGAGAATTCCTGTTAAAATTTTCTTCTGCTTCACGTAATTTTTTATTACTTCATGTTATTTCGTTCGGTTGCCATGATAATTTCAAAATGCGACCACATTTATTCCTTTGTTTCTTCGTTCGTTTTTCATTCTATCAACATTATGATTATTGTTATTATAATCCCGTTTGAAATTAGAGAAATCTTAATCACAATTCAATTTTGACGGAAAGAGTTATATTTGTCCCTTAAAGTTATATATGTCTCTTGGCATATACAATAGATATTGCTCCAGAGTCATAAAATATCTACATATAATTATGAAATGATAAGTATTAATAAAGTATAAATCAAAGATGTATCGCTTATTACAATAGTATAACTCAAAAAATAAAATTTTGCAGAAAATAAGATTGAATCTTTTGAATTATTACAATTTTTTAATATTTTGAAATGCAATCTTAATGTAATAATTGATTGTACAGGAAAAGTATATTTATAAAATATTTTTAAAATTATACATTTTTTCTTTTTTCTTTATGTTTCCATCCTTTTTAGCAAACAATTAAAAATGATTTTAGTTATGTCGTTGTACTAAATGAGCCGTATATTGTATTGTATTGTAAACTCGGGAAAACCATTATAAGCCAAGATTAAAACAAATAATAAATAAAACAATAAATATAAATATTACTTGACATCGAAATTATAAATTTACATTTTTATCAATATGTATACAATAATATCTATGTATTATCGGTTTTATTTTCATTATTATCAGATATACGTATATATTTGTCAATAATAATGATTCAAAATATTCTATTTGATCTTTCATTTTTATTTAACTTTTTGATTTAATAATAGTTAATATAATAATAGTTAATATTAAATATTATAAAATAATTAATATATTATAAAATATTTGAAAAATAATGATAACATGACGTTGGAAAAATAAAATGTTGATTGTAGAAAAATGTTTCAATATTATATCTAATATAACTTTTGAAAATACTTATCATGTCTTTGAAAAATATTTCAAGTATCGTAAACGAGATAGAAAATTGAGTTTCCGAGCTTCCCGGAAGGCAAGGTTTCCTTTCCGAGTAGAAATGGCGCAATGAAGTGATAAGAGGCGGTCGTAAAAGGAGAAGAGAAACGTCAAACAAAATGGGTGTATCAAAACTATTTGTGGCGGAAAGTTGAAGGCCACGAAGGAAAGAGCGCGGCAAAACTAAGTAATTTTTCTTAGTACTTGACACAGTGACCCGCCCTTTTACACAATCCTTTTCGAACTTTTCCAATCGAAAAGACTATCAAGTTGAAAATTTCACAATCTTGATAAGTTCCTCTTTATTTTACTTATTTCTAAACAACGAGTACTTCGACTTGAGTCCATCAATGTTATATGAAAAGCGTAAGAAAAAACTAGAGTAAAAACAACAAGTGAGAGAACAATAAAAATACTTAGTTCAAGCTTTCTTTTATAAAATATTAAAATAATTTAAAGCTAGTTGCAACAAAATGCAAATATTTTTACGAGAATAGATCGACGAGAGAGAGAGAGAGAGAGAGAGAGAGAGAGAGAGAGTAGAATTTTTGGAGTGTTTAATTAAAATAAATTAAATAAATAGCCTTTATAATTCCAAGCATAAATCTAATACAAGTAAAATGCTTATGTGAACTTCTACTGTTGTTGGTAAACTATACATTCATAAGGCGATACTTAATGAAGTTAAGTGCGTTTCGACTCTGGGTTTGAGTTCTCTTCAGTACGATAATTGGTGAGGTCGAGTACAAACTTGGAGTGTTTATTACAAATGCATTGGAACCGACGAAATTATATAATCAAAAGATTATTTTAGCTTTTGAAATTTTTCTTGAGAGAAGATAGATACGGATTCTTTTGCCGAAGTAAACTGTAAAAGAGTAAGCAGAAAAAAATTTCTTGAATTACATTTGTGGAAGAAAACAACAGGAATAGAAACTGGTGAAGTCTACATCGGTGAAAAGGACGTTCCGTGTCTGTGCGGATCGCGTAGATTGTAAGCGTCATATTTTAAATGAAGCTCACTCGTTTACATACTTCTTCTTCGAACTGATTAGATATTCCATCTTTCAAGCTTTATTCCAGAATTATTCTGCGATCTGTTCTTGCAAAAGAGAACATCGAATATTTCCCTGTAGTAATTTTTGAACATCTTAGAGACGTGTATATTACATCAATTATTTATATTTCAATTTTATCTATTTTATCTAACATTTATCTAATATTTATTTTTACCTTATAATTTTATCTAATATTTATATTTCAATTTTATCTCATATTAAATCTTCAAAAGCATAATATAATGCTCTTACATTTGCATTTAATTCTTCTGCTGGGTATAAAAAGCTTTTTAGACATAGATTTCTTGAAAAAAAATTCAGTACATAGAGAAAGAACTTTAAAACTGCGACGGTTGTTAACAATTTTACGTGTACGAAAATAAAATCGGCGAATGTGCGCAATCTTTTTGAATTTCTAACTCATTTCCTGCGGCATTATACGGCATTAATACGCTCGTCTCTTATTCGTTGTAATTATTTTTTCACGTTGATATATATATGTATACGTCGGTGCGATTCGACCTCATTCATATATTCCAGTGCTATAATAATTATCTTTAACGAATATAAAATTATATTCGACAAATCAACGCGTTTCTGCACTTTAAACGCCAGACTATATCGAATACTACGATTATAATCGAATACTACGATTACGATATTATGATTAAACTTTTCTATGTTAACAAGAAAATGTAAAGAACCACGTTATTCAGACAGGCATATTAAATAATTCGCGGTTTTCTCTTGCCCGCGCAAAATTATGTACCAACGGTATTCCACGAAGACTGCACTTTATTATGTTGCATTTCTCTCGAAAAGATTCTCTTACAAGGGAAATAGCATCATTTTTTAAAATACTTCTACGGTAATAGAAATTCATTATTTTTTCGCACGAGAAAAAGTATTATTAATTAAAATAAATTACTTAACAATTAAGCAACTTATTATATATTAGGATATAACGTTCCGAGAAAAAAAATCTTTGTTCATTATCAACTTCATTAATTCAAATACTAGTAATTATATTGAAGCCAGAAAATTTTAAACGAATCATTACATTATTTGCTTTAAAAAATTGATTAATTTGAAATATAAATACAAATATAAATATAATTTCATTTATTTCGCTAATTAATAGTATATAAAAAAAGTAATAATTCTCAATGATCAGCAACTATGTTATTATTCTCTTAAACTATTAGCTTTTCTCATTAAACAATTTTCTATTTTCTTTTTTTTTTTCTCCTATTCCTTCTCGTCCCTCCCCGTCCCCCCCCCTCTCTCTCATTCTCTCTTTCATATAATGTAAGATAAGTTAAAAAATTATAAATTAAAATTATAGAATTACAATTAAAAAAATTCTTTATTTATGTGTATATTCATTAAAAAAATATATTTATATTATTACATTCAATTTCGAACGCAATTTGCATGACAATAAAAAGCAAATATTTATATTCATACAGCGATCGCAAAGATTGATAGGTTCAAGTCGACGACTTCACTACTTTATTCTTATCAGCGCTCCTCGATCGAGCGAGTATACACTGTATTTGCATCTGTCATTTGTTAGGACGGCACGAAGCGACAACGTAGACGACACTGCGTTCTGTGTAAAATGAAAATAGCATTACTGAAGAGGATAGAGTAGATGGAATGGAAATAACTGTGCCACGTGCCGCGTGCAACTCGTGAAATTGATTTTCGTGTTTAAGATCTCGACACTCTACTACAGCGCTGTGCTAATTTATGTGAATGTCAATTCGATCGACGGCGAAAATGAGACACCTCCTAAGCAAGAAGGCACCTTTCTTGATCTGTCTTCGTCTCTGCATGTCTCTAATAAATTTTATCTTTAAATAATTTCTCGTCTCTTTAAATAATTTCATTTGAAAGAATCTTTTGTCAAAAAATAAAGAGAATATTTTCAGTATTAAATCAAAAGATGTTATTAGAGAACAAAATTAAATATTGTTATTATATTTCTTTACTTACACCACTGCGAGTAACCACTAAGAGTAAGTTTGAATAATCAGCTTTAATATTATCTAGCATGTTTATCATAAATTTCACCTGACCCAAGATAATAGCGTTGGTAACGACCAAAGTCAACATATTTAATATGCAATGTCGCCAAGCGATCGTTGTAACGCAGAAGCGTAGAATCATTATTCCTAGGATGTAAACCGCGGTAAGTTTCCTCTACATTTAAGGGCCTTCAAAGTTCGTTTTCGAAGCGCGAAAAGAGTACAGGGGTTGAAAGATAGAGCGAGAAACTAGAGTCGAGAAAGAGAATGAAACGAAGGAGAGAAAGAAAGAAGGGGGGGGAGAGACAGAAAACGAGGACGGAGTGGATTGAAAGAAAATCTAAGAAACTCGAGAAACAAGAAGTTGCATCTTCGACCCCGCTCCGTTCCGCTTTGCACTCTCATTATATGCATCCCTGCAGAGAAATATCGTCGTCGATATATATACCTTGAGGACTAAAACGTCTCTCGAAGAATTGTATTGTTGATTATTCAGACGAATTTATCGCGGGTCGTTGTTGTTGAGCTGGTGCAAGCGCTCGCTAGCGCCCGCGCTCGTTGAACTTGTTGATCCATGCGCGTGCATCTATTGGACGAACTGAAAGAATTCGACGCCAGAGAAGCCCGCTTGAAGGTTCTCGAAACGACGAGGACGCTTTCTTAAAATCTTTCGAGACGTTGAAAGCGCCGGAAAACTCGTCCTAACGTGCCAACTCGAGAACGTGAGATTTTCAGATAAGACGTCATATATAGGTTTTTCTTCTCACCTGCTACCATATATCGCTCCGGGACGACGATTTCGAGAATCTTGTGCAATCATCGACGAATCCATCGAATCGTTCGTAAGTGCAACAAGGAAGTGATACGGAAGACGTCGTGTCCCAGTGTGTCGCATCGAGCGGTCTCTCAATTAAATTGCTTCGAAGAGGTGAGCGCGTCCCAAGTGACTTCAAGAATGACACACGAGAATTCGTTCGACACGTCGTCACCATCGCCGTCGTCGTCGATATTCGAATGCGAGGAAGTGATAAAGTTATAATGATCGCGCAGGACCGGCGCCGCGCGACGAAAAGAAATTATATTATTTATCCCTTTGAATTCCCCGCGTCCCTCTTGTCATAAAGAAAAAAAAAAAGAAGAGCTATTCATATACATAGAGATATATATACATAGATACATATATACGCATGTTTTCGGTCCATCCCATGATGGATGGATAGCGTTGTTTGTTGAGTGTAAATTTCTATATTATCGAACATTCGAACGAGTAATCGCTACGAACACTAATTCGTGGGAAAGATGGCGATGGTAATATCGCCCCGCAGCAAAATCGTGACACTGTCCTTACTGATTGGCATCATCACCCTAGTGGCTCTCATTATAACGGGCGTAATCGGCATCTGGAGCGGGAAGAGCGAGAAGACAAACGGCACGGGGACGAAGATGGTCAGCAGCAAGCTCCAGCAAATCACCGGGTATGCCGCGATGCAACACGTGAGTAAACTTAATCGAATTCTGATAAGGCTCACGACTTCGACGAACGAGTTTTCGATGTTTATTAACAGCATTAATTCGACTTGTTTCTTTATATAAATATCAATTGGTGTCTCAAAAATATGACTTAACGAATCTACATGTAAAATTTTTATAGGATCTCTTATTTAATCCACGTTCTATATTTGGTAAAAACCAAGAATTTTAATATTAAAATGTTTTTATGAAATGAAATCAGAAATATGAGTTATGTAGATTTTAATACTAAAATATTGTATAAGTTACAATTAGTAAATATGGTAAAAATATATCAGTACGGTTATTTAAGAATGGAATAATAGATAAGTTTTTTAACAGACTAGAACTTTTATATAAAATAAATCAAGTGCCATTCTTAATTATCTTAAATTCAATTATTAGCATTTTAAATAATTCAAATTTAGACAAATTTAAACTAAAAAAATCAAGTGCTAGTTCATCTTTTTAATAATTTAAAATAAAATCGGATTTTCGTGATTACATTTTAAATGTGAATATATATTTATTCCATTGATCATACATAGATATAATTTGTATGACTCTTTCATTTAAAGAAAAATAACAGTAATAGTATTTTCTATTTCATAAATGTACATTATAAGAAAATGAATGTGTTAGTCAACAAATTAATAATATATTATATATTATAATATATTAATATAAATATAACATAATATATAATATAATATTATATACCAGATATATAATATCTAGTATATAATATTCAAATATATTTAGATTTACTATTATTAACTAAAATAACATATTAATTAACATGTAATTTATTCTTTGGCACAAAATACATTACAATACTTCTCTTTAAATGAAAAAGCCTTAAATGAAAGCTCGTTTCTTAATTCTGAGAGAGAGAAACTTGATTTCTTTTATATAAAACGCTTAAACTCTGCTTCGTAAGAATTTGCAGTCAAACTTCCCGTTAAAATGACTTTGGTGCAAAAATTTAAGTAATTGATGTAATGAATATGCAGATTATCCTATTTCTTATCAATAGAAAATATAAACTAATTTCTTATAAATTGTTTCTTATAAATTGTAGAAATAATAATTTTTCAAATTACGAGAATTATTATACAAGATTAGATATAGAAGATTTTTAAGGATTAAATTTCTGGAATACAAACGGATAATATAATTTGACTCTGTGGTTAATTTTAAGATTATCAAAATCTCAAGATACGTTAACTTAAATTTAAAACTTTGAAAATTGCGAAAAAAGAGCGCTTAATTATATTCTACTAGTACAAAAGTCGCTTTATTCCTCCCCAAGGAATCCTACAGCTCGCTTCATCAACTGCGCCTATTACGGAGCGCTCTGCATACCTAAAAGCCATCCAATTTTCACGAAAAGATCGGCTCTAAATTCTTATGAATGCAGACAAGTTCTAATTTATATATATTTTTTCATGATATCGTATAACGTGAAAGATTCATCGTACAGGCGGATGAAATAATAATACCGCAAGATATTTCTTGAAATTCATCTCCACTTTTCGATTCTCCTTCGACCTCTTTCCATAATTAAGTTAACATGCTCACATCCTGCTTGATTGGATGCACTTATCTGGAGATGCAATTTTCGACATTGCCGCGCTCTGCACGCGTGTACTATCGTCCAACATATACTCGCGCGCGAGCATGCAGAGGAATGCTCTACGTCCTTACCACGCGCCAGACGCTTTACGCTCATCTTCTCATGCATATTAATAATGTTCGATGTGAATCGCGAATCGCTCGAGGTTCCTAAATCACTGGGCCTTGCGCTTGAGCAGCACAACGCCGTAAATAAACGAAATTAACGTCGCCATTATCGACCGTGCTGCGCCGAGAATAAATTATCCCCATCATCTGCATCAAAGAATAACGAGGAAGTGCTGCAGGTTCGTCATTGTTTATTGAAAAAAGAGAAAACGGTATGCGGAAACAAGAGTCCGAGCCGCGCGAATATTTCGCGCGCATTAGGAACGACGGTTGTTTAATCCGTTTATCGACGTAATAACACGTCGTGACAGAAAACTTTTAAGTAGGTCTTATAATTTACATATTTAAGCCACGGCGGTTACGTCATGAATAAAATTATACATTGATTTGCACAAATACACAGATACGTATTTGCATCCTCGAATCTGTTTCGCTCGCATTGCTTCGTTGATTTTCACAGTTTGCATGCATATGTATTAATACTACACCATGTAAACTACGTTAGTATCATAGTTACGTGCCGGAAAAGTCTTACATATATCTATTATTTACATCTACCAATAGGAATGTAAAGCTGTTTGGCCATTAACACTCGCAATTGAAATATTTTATTTATGAATGAAAACAAAATTTGAGAAATTCGATGCAACGCTAACTTGGTTAGCGACCGCGTGGTTATTTCATGCAACCGTATGTTGCTGTACGAATTAAAAAGTCATATCAATCATTTGCTAATTAAAAATTCCTACCTGTTCACGGCTACTTCTCGCAATTATCAAAGTTCCGGTCTACGAATCAGTGAATTATTCAACATCACACTCGCGATAATTAAAATTGAAAATGCGTCCTGCATTGACGTATCGTTAATCAACGATAATCATACGAGTTGCGGATTTTATAACGAGTGAATCAATTATTTTATCATGAAAGAAATATTTAATGGAAAAAAAGAAAAGAAAATATCTGCAATTTGAACTCATTAGTTTAAATGAAATTTCCTGGATATGCACGACGATTTAAGACATGAGGAAAAACTGACGTTTCACATAAATATATTTCATGCTATCTTAATTCCCAAGCATTTACAGCGTCGCTTGTATGTTAATTAAATTCCCACCGTGAGAAAAATAAAAAAAGAATATTGTTAAACGTAATTTATTTACAAGACAACTTTCGCGAGTGCAAAAAGACACTGTCGTTTGTATTACTGTGAAGAAAACATTTTTAATCCTGTTTTTAATTGTCAAACCCCCCCCCAGAATGACAAACATAAAAAAATCGATAAAATTTATTTTCGCTCTGGACTGACACTGATATATTTTATACACTTTTCATTCTTGTCACCCCGATCAAATTTCCTGTGGTGTACTCTAGTTTCAGATATTTTCTCAATCAATGTGGACCCACGAAATGTTGGATATTTATCTTCGGGAATAGAAAGAGCGCATGAAAAACGCTAGACATGGATATAATGTATCCACTTTTATGTATGACTATCGATAAAAAAAGAAAGTGTACTAAAAGCAAAACATAAGTGTCAACTATAAAAATGACAAAATTATTTTGTGAACTGACCTAAAAACAACTGTTCTATTTTCTGCTCATTTTTGATGTTTTTGTGGCAAAAATGATAATACATCTCTTTTAAAAGATAACAAAATGGTGAAATACTGATTGTAAATAATTTCGACAGCCACATAATCTCTAATAAATGCTATCTATTTTTTAAATAAAATATAAAAGAATAACTATAAAAAAGTGAAATAATAAATGTTAAAGCAAGGAGGACATTTATTTTGAGAGAAGGCGAAAAGAATAATAGAATTTTATTTTATCTTGATATTTTGTACATACAATAGGAAAAGTGATAGCAACTATAAAGATTGCAACTATACAAGCTTTATGTACAATTAATGTGTGGTTGAAAAACAGTTGCAACAATTATAAAATAATTTATTCAATTACATAATATATATATATATATAAATTCTATATAAAACTTGCATAGCCGTCATTTTTATGGTTATTATCAACTACTTTTTCTCTGAGTATGAATCTGATTTTGAGTGCAAAAATATATCTTTGCTGGTACATTTCTAACGGCACTACAAGACAAACGTGTGACTACAGGCTAAAGTGCTCAGAGAATACAAGCGAACACGAATCGAGGATTTCAGTGAGATTGACGATAAACATGTGTGCGACCGCACGGTGACTAGCTATTTTCGAGAAGTTCACTTGAGTTCGGACATGCAAGTGGCTCAAGAAATTGGCCTTGCAAGGAACGACTCTAAGGAACGACAACGGATAATCTAAACTGCTTTAAAAGATAATATGCGATCTGTATGTAAAACATCTCAAAGTCGATTTTACTGCAACAATGTATGTTTAAACGATGATAACGTAGAATAAAATATTTTAAACTTCGCATTGGTTAAGACCGTAATTATAAAATAATTATCATAATTTGAAGGATTCTTAGTACTTTATCCCAGCTCAAGTAACTCACAAATCTTTTCTCTTAAGTTTCAAGATAATCCGGGATTCCGTTACTTAATGTCAAAAGTTGAAAAGTTAGAAGCACTGAGAACAACATAAGCTTGCATAGTTTTATAATGAGCAGCAGCTCTTTCCACAACAACAATTTCTTTCCAGGCTAACAAACAAATAAAAAAACGCCGCGATGAGCACCGATGTGTGTTCATAACGAAATGCTGAATCTGACCAAAACGTTCTCCGAGGACCGAGGACAAATCGTTCTCGACATAGAAATGGTCACGGAAATCTTGGCGATATCAGTCACGGCACTGAGAAGGAATAGGTAATCCAAATCTCTTTAGGAATCCCATGCAGTCAGGTAGACGATATATTCACGTTCTTGCAAACATTACGGAGGTCTCTCATGCCAGGGAACAACTAAATCTTGTGGTAGCGAGAAGCGCTTCTTTTTTCTTCTTTTTGTTTTCATCGTCGAAATGTCCCGAGAAATTTGTCTACCTTAAATACGGCACAGAATATAGTCGCGTTTAAACACAAACTTGACAAATTATCGCGTACTCGTAGAACGCTACCTTTTTCGAACATAAACTCAACATGCGAACTGCAAAATAACAGTATGTAAGAATAAACCAACGTAAAAATAAACAAAAAGGATATCGAGAATAAGTACATACATTTTATCACTTTTTTTCTCAAAAAATCGTTTGGTTCATTTTTCTCGTAATTTAGCATGATACAATTTATGATAATAAAAGAAAAATTGACTAATATGTAAATAACAAAGAGAGCAATTTTGCTATCTAAAAATAATTTTGCTGAACCAAAAATAATAGGATGACAAAATTGGTAGCTAGAATATCAAAACATTTTGCAGCATTGCTCATCATTAATAAGATTCCCACACCTATTTTGATGATCCAAAATTATTTTCAATATCTAACTAAATTTTTATATTCTTCAGCAAAATTACTTTTTCCGTGAACAAATAAGCAAAGAAATTCAATCGAAGCAGACCTTGGTGTCGAATAATGTTTCAAATTTCACAATGTCCAATATAATATCTTTATTTTGATTATTTTTATCTTATTAATGAAGACTGCTAAGTCGAAATGTCATTGTCTAAATTTTTAGAAAACAAATTTATTATTATTCATCATTTTTAATTTTGTTCATTCTTGGCTGTCCTCTTATATTGCATTACAATTTCCAGTTTATGCGAATATTATTATTATAACATCAAAATCCGCTTTACTCGAATAAGATTCTCTTCGCTTATTTGTAATATACTTTAAGTTTCACCAATATTATAGTTAAATGTTTATACATTTCACAAACTGCTTGATGCGTATAAGCCATGAATTTAATAGTAATTTAAGTAATTATAACTTTTAGGAATTTAAAATAACTTTCCTGTTAAGATTCTTATTAAGAAGCTGTCGATGATATTTAAAATAAACTCTGATTTAACAATAAACGCTCTCAATATGGATACTCTCGGGTTCGCGATGGCTTGGAAAATCTCACTCGAAGCCAAAGTAAGGCACATTTACGAGGTACTAAATGGCCGACGGTAGAAGGAATTCTGATATACCGCGGAATCGTCCTTTCGTAATCCAAATCTCCTTAGAGAAACGCGAAATGGAACTTTTCATAAAATATATTTCCTTCCCTAGGAACATTCACCGTCGAATCTTATATAACTTATTGTCGGCAAGTTTATATTGCGCGCATCAAGTTATCGCTAATCGTAATTGCAAGAGTCATAAAAGATTACACGTTGACATTTCCTTCGTCGATTAATATCTATGTATATCCAGGTATAATTAATTGTTTTACAAAACAATTCACTTCGAATTTATAAATATGTACCTTCATTTCTAAATATTTTCGTATAAAAGAAAATAAAAAAAATATGCGTATTTCTGCAGCTACACTGAAAAAGCAATTTTGTTGAAGATCTAAAAATTTGGCTATAAGATCTGAAAATAATTTTGCTGGGCCATCAAAACAATTAGGTAGGACGACAAAATTGATTGCTAGAATATCAAAACATTTTGCAGCATTGCTTATCATGCTTAAGATTCCTGCAAAATTATTTTCCGATCTGTAGCCAGCTAAATTTTTAGATTTTTTTAACAAAATGTTCTTTTAGTGTACACGAAAAAAACGAATATCTTTTGTTGAAATATTCAATTTAGTTAAATATCACAGATCTGAAAATAAATTATTAGATTGTCAAAACATAATTAGATAAAAATGGTTGCTAAAATGTCAAAATGTTTTGCAACATTATTATCATATTTGAGTGTTCTATATAATTATTTTCAGATCTATATCTATATATAAACTAAATTTTTTAATACTTTAGCAAAATCATTCTTTTCATGCACCTGTATTTAAACTCGCGATATCGAATTGTTTACAGTTAGGATATAATTTAAGGTTTATTTCGCAGCTTTGCGAAATTTGAGAGGTAAAATAACATCTCGAATCTCAAGATTTGTCGAAGACCGAGGAATTGACTTATCTCTCAACGGCAAAACATGCCGGTTAATTCCGTAGATGATTCGGTAACGATGTTATTTGAGCTTGAGATGATTTTATCCACGCCGCGGTACGTCTCCGACGAGAACAACATTGCTAGATCACGAGAAGACGACGATGTAACATTCCCACATCGCTTCGGCCGGAGATACTAAACCGCGCGGGCGAGAAATGTTGGATATCAGACGCGGCTTGTCGGCGGCGAAACGATGCGCGCGAAGCTGAGGCGTTTTGAAAGGTATTTCGACAGGAACGGATGGCTATGCGGCCTGCCAACGTCCATTGAATTTCAAGCGAGTCCGTTTACCGAGCTAAAGAGAAATGGAGAGAACGGAAAGGGGAGAAAGAGAGAGAGAGAGAGAGAGAGAGAGATGGAGTGAAAGAAGGAATATAGAGAGAACGGAGGTCACATCCTCGCAAGTGCCCTCCGCAACCGAGCGAAGAATCGACCCGTTGCTAACTTCGATTTATTTCCTTCCTGGCGTCCATCTATCTTTTATCTCATTTTTAATTCGATCTCTCGCCATCTCATAACCGAATTAAACACAACATGACGACTGTGCATCAAGAAATGGCGATTTTGCGTTGCGATACTAATTTGTTCTTTGTACGTTGTTAGAAACGGGTCAATAACTTCGTAATATAGAAGCCCATCTTTTTATCTTTTTTCTGAAGTCATTCTGCCATATTTAGTGTGCGATAAAAATCATATACAGATGTCATTCTCTTACTTCAAAAATGATATAATTTAAAAATATAACTTTCAAGTTATTAAGTTAATAAATTAGATAAAGATTACTCTAGCAGTCATCAAAAATAAATCAACTTAACTTCACAGTCCGTCCATTAAATAGCATTTGTGTTAGTCTTAAGATTTCCAAAGAAATTATAACACGTTCTATTATACAGAGTCATACATTTTGAATTGTGTTTTTTGTAAAAATGAGTTTTCTACAGAGAACATTTAGAGTTAATACAACTTAGTAATCGCATAATTGATTAGTGATAAGTAGTAGTTCGAAAAAGGAATTGTTTCGTTTTGAATTTAATCATTTTAACTGATTAAGGTAAATATAAACTGGTGACATTTTGAATTATGTCACTTTTGGGGAATTATTATAACTTTGTAGGACATCAAAATCGTTTTATTAATTAACAACTGTTTATTAAATTGAAAAACGGTTCTTCTTATTTAAAAAAAAAACTTACAATGTTTTAATGACACAAAAATCATTTAAATATACTCTCTAAAAATGTAGTGACTTCAGTGCTATACTTATAACCGTTAATTTATAATCATCAGCGAATATTTAATGTATTTCAATATATATAATAATACACTGATTCACTTTTAGAGAGTATATTGATGTACTATTCCAACATCTTATTTTAGCCGCGCGCGTAATTATTTCTTGTACTTACAATTATCTAATTTTTTAAGTCATGTCACTTTCGAAGTAAAGAAATGATATAAGATGTCAAGTATGCAACATAGGCATTTTTCAATATTTCTGTTTAAAATCAATAATATTATTTTTTATTTATTTAGATTACAGCAAATATTCTTATTGCACACTATTATCTCACAATAAATGTGCATATTATCTCACAAATAAATGGCTACCAATTTCATTTTTTATTGTAAATTTATTAAATGTTAACGATTTAATATAATACAATATAGAAAACTCTATTCATAATGCAAACCACTATAAAGCGCGGTCTTGTTCAACGAGATCGCGAAGACAGGATGTAAAGATTGAGCGTTAAAATAAACGGTTGTTCCACAGTTAACTTTTGTAACTATCCCTTTATTCTGCATTAGAACTCATAAAACTTTCGGAGCCCGCCAAGTTCCTCTTCCATCTCTGATAGCTTCCCATGTAGCGTTGCGGCAAGCGGAACTTTAAAGAGTGCTTTTAACTAACTCCGAAAAATCGAATTACGGTACAAAAACTCGGTGCCACTCTACGTGTTTCCAAAGTTTCGGCAAAATCATCGGGTTTTGCTGACGCTTTTCTCCGCCACGCGATCCCTACTGGGAAGATTTTTCTGCGCTCTCTGAAAACTTAGCGAGTAAAATAGAGTGTTTTAGGATTACGTCCTATGTATACCCATGAGAAAGTCGTCACGAAACGGGTGAATTACATCGCATTCTTGACATTAAGCTTGAAAAACTTGCGGCGTATCCTAAAGCAAATTAAAAGCTAGCCCTGGATTTAAAGTTTCTTTAGGAAGTGCCCACATGGGAGATGTATTTCATGTAGAAAATATAAGAGCTCGTTATGACACAGTATCTAAACTTTTCATATAAAGTTATCTCAAATAGTTGGCCAATGTCTAAAGAGAAAGAAATTATTTTGTAACTGACCTAAAAATAATCGTCCTGTGATCTACTTATTTCTGTTCTTTCCGCTACAAATATACAATGCTTTTAAAAGCAATAAAATGGAAATAGATTGTTGATAATTAAATGAAAGAAATCCTATATTCACGCAATTCACGATTAAAGCAAATATATATTGCTTATATATGTATATAAGTATTTTTTGTATTCACCTTTATAACCCTTTTTTATAACAGTGTTTTCTAATCCGTGTTCCCTCCCCTCCCCCCCCCCTCCCTCTCTCTCTCTCTCTATCTCTCTCTCATCCGCATATAATTTTGTTATTGTAATCGCCAGATAATTTTTAACGAAGAATGCTTTTTTCTAATCTTTGAATGTGATTATGCATTGTTATATATATCAAAGGAGCAATGATATTGGAGCAATAACTAACCCAATTTTTCGATTTATAAATAACACTTTATTATTTTTTGGACACACTTTCATGTGTGTCAAAATGTAAATTAATTCTTTCTGTAATTTGAACATTCATATTAATGTTTATACTTATAACAATTAATACATTAAATTTAACTCAAATTTAATGGATTTTCTAGAGTTAAATTTAATTCTATTATTTTAATTAAATTCTATAGAAATGATTAAAAATAATTAAAATAATTGAATATAATTTGATATAATGAAATAGTATATGTTAAGCAACAAGCTAAATAAAAGCCTTAGGATATATTACATACACAAATATCGCAGATATATCTATATATTTGTGAAATATACAACACGATAAATATTTCAATCGATATGCTAATTCTGTGCGAATTCTGTGAAAAGCGAAACCTTTGGCATAGCCCGACATAACAGGGTACACGTACAATGGTTTTCGATTTCCGAACAAAAAAAATTACTTCCGGATGAGTATCCGGTAAAGCTTCAATACGACAAATTCCCAAAACGCACGCGATTGATTACGGCAGCTTTTCCAGCGTTAAATTCGCCTGCTGAATTTTTTATTCAGCAACATTATTTATTTCGCAAAATCTTTTACCGTTCTATAAACGCACACGGTGCAATGTGTGTCTGGTGACATCGTGACAGCAATGGTACTTCAATGCAGTATTCAGACCGAGATATCGTTGACCCGCATCCCTAGGCATACATATCGCGACTAACGTCGCGGAAGCTGCGAATCTGCAGCATCTGCGCTTGTACGCCTCCTCTGCAAAGTACGGCATAATTTGCAAACGAAGAGAAACGGCGTGACTTTGTCGCCTGTGTTTAATACATAACCTGCAAATACAACCGAACGAATAGATCCACGGTGATGTACTATATGTACATGTACGATTTAGGACAAGTTGGTTCATTCGGTCGCGTTTACTATTGCTCTATTCGCGTAACATCGGCATCCAGAATATTCCGGAAAATTTATCACTGATACAAACACGATGTCTGAATTTCTGGATATTTCGTTAATGTCATAAGTGCCTTTAATAAATATGTCTTAAATAAATTATACACGATACAAGAAAATGTTATATAAGTTATTAGAAAGTATTAGTCGTTTCATAATATCTTATCATGATAAATATAAATAAAATCTTATGTTAAAAATATAAAGTATATATTATTTTTATTACTTTCTTAGATGATGCAAACTAAATGGAAAAAACGATTTTTCTGGAAGGTCAAAAATTTTACTGGATATAAATTCGAGAATAATTTTATTAAAAATTCAAACTGGTTATTCAGGATATCAAATTTTTTTTGCAGCATTGCTCATCATTTTTTAGTTTTTCAACATAATTATTTTAACGGTCCAACAAAATTATTTTCACATTTATATTCAGCAAAATTTTAAATGTTTCAACAAAATCGTCCTTTGCATATATTTGTAATGAGTCAATAAATGTTTGCTCGCTCATTCGTTGATGTTCACTTTCATAAACGCGCCTTAAACTTAGTAAACTTGTGGCTGAGTAGATAATGGTCAGTAAAAGTTAGTTTGCAGTTATTATGTTGGGAAACAGAGAGAGAGGAAGGGAGGGAGAGAGAGAGAGAGAGAGAGATGATAAATTTGTTTAATAAATTATTTTATCACCAACAGATATATGATTTTAACTATATATGCAAAATCTACAACAAATTACAAAAAAACTATTTAACAAAACTGTGGAAATTTTTAAATAAATGTTTACACAACGTATTGTTCATTAACGGTATCGCAGCCAAAACATTCTTATTCTCTCTAAATATATTTTATAGAATATTTTTATTTTATATAGCTAAAATAATCTAACATGATCAATAAAGATAAAAGAAATTAGTTGATGTATTTAATACTCAATATAATTAACTTATAAAGATGAAAAAAATTTGATGATGACTTTTATATGTGTATCTTGTTATTCAATGATATTCTCTCCTTTAAAAAGAAAAAAAGTATAATATTACGGAAATCTCTTTTTGAATAAAAATCAATTCAAAGCGAAAATGATTTCTAGATATATTAATTCAAAAGAATTTAATATTTTACGTTTTATAAAACTGTAAAATAAACTGTAAAATAAACTGTAAAATAAAATAAATGAATATCACAAAATAAATTGCTCTCCTAATATTTCTGGTAATTTATAATTATCTAATAATTTATAGTTATCTTGATAAAGGCGACGATGCAGAAATGTTCTTCTCATTACATCGAGTTATATTGAAACACACATCAAAACTTGTTGCATCTGAGTTGCCATCGACCAACCTATCGACCAACGAACGAAAGACCTTAAAAAAAACCTTGTCATTCGAGATTTCTATTAAATTCTTTTAATTAATCTCCTTGGATACTTTGATGTTCGCCCACTTTAAAATCAAAAGCGCACGAACAAGACTTCTCTTTTCGAGGATCGTTACTCAAGTGACTCGAAATTCGAGAGCAAAACTCCTTTTTATCGGCGTAAGTGGCAATCAAAAGAAGTTTTATAGTGTCACTAACGGAAAAGTAGAAACTGCTACATTGCGTCTTAAATATCGAGAATGGTCGCATTCAAATAGTGAAGTGAAAAAGTGTATACACACAAAAGAGCTAAAAGAATTTTACATCAAGAAAATCATTCCAAACTTTGGGGCTTTTATTTGAAAATCTAGCTCTCATTTTGAACATTCTCTTAAGTACTTGATCAAATATCATATAAACGTGTGATGATATTCTCTAAAAAACCAGCGACTTCAGTGCTATACTTACTATACAACTGATATAATCATTAGTAAATATTTACTGTTGCATGTCAATGCATTTCAAATCTGCAGAAAATCAGATCCTTTGAAAGTGAATCAGTGCATTGTTACTGAAAAACAGTAAATATTCACTGATGATTACACTCTCTGAATCAGTGAATAGTCACTAAATACACAGTGGCACATACATACTTGGCACTGATAATCAGTGAAGTTCAATTAAAAAAGGAAGAATGTTTGAGCGTTATATAACTAAAACATTGATATTTGCACGTTAATTTCAATTTTCCAGTATCATATTCATTGAATTTAAGCACTAAAACAAAATTAGTTACATCATATAACAAAAATTAGCTAGGTTAGAGATCTCACATTTAACTCACTGATTATCAATGGCATACTTGGCACTGATCAATGAATTAAATGTGAGATCTCTAATTACCTAATTAATTTTTATTATGTGATGTAACTAATCTTGTTTAGTGCTTAAATTCAATGAATATGATATTGGAAAATTGAAATTGAATGACATTGATATCAGTGATTATCCACTGATTCAGATTTAGAGAGCATCAATTATAAATATAGTCACTAAAGTCTGCAATAATACATCGATTCATTTTTAAGAGTAGATATTCGCGTATTATACTTATTTGCAAATTATTCTTATAATATACCGAAAAACGGTTTTGCCGAAATAAATTTAGTTAAATATAGATCTGAATACAATTTTGTTGTATCATTAAAATTGTAGCACGCTAATTATTTTGATGTTGCAAACAAAATTATTTTCAAATCTATATCTACAATAATTAAATGTTTAGATACTTTAGCAAAATCATTCTTTCTGTATCACGTATTGCGCATATTGAACAAAGAAACACATATACCGCATAATACCTATATACTGTAAGTATATTCTGTATAATACGCAAATACATGTCTATCATCATGCGTATAATTACTTATTACGGGTCTATGGTTCATTGCACGACGTTCAAATGAGCGCACAGCCCAATGCAATTACACCAAAGCATAGCCACATAGTGAGGTATCGAAGCAGAGAGGACGGAGCCGTGGAAGCGAGACGAACAAGAGACACGGAGAGCCATACAAACGCTATTCGCAAATTCGGTTCCGCTCACACGGCTGGGACTGTACCAGAATCTGGTTGTAAATTCAAACACGTACGTCTATATTGATTGTATGAAATATATCTCTTTGATCGTGCTTGGAAATCCGCTACCGATATGACTTTGTAAATCTTAACGCAAAAATAAACCCTTCCGTAACATTTAACTACATAAAAATTTTTACGCGAAAATTTTTCATATTAACTTATGAATGAGCAAACGGGCGATCAACGTATTTAGGACATCCGACGCTCAGCTTACAATTGAACGCATATGTTGCAATGCTGTACCACTTATTCAAATAGCGTTTCGTCGCGCGAATAGTGGACATGTTGACACTGGTTAGTACCTCGGTTAGTACGATGCGTCCACAAACCAAGAGACCAATTGTTCTGTTCACTACCAGAATTACTGTCCATTTATGAATTTACAAGAACGGAAGATCCGATCTGCTGAGCTACCATCGACACGGTAATGGTCCTTGAGTCGCACTTACACCCGCATACACACGATAACGTGTAATAATAACAAGACTGTCCTCTCTCTCTCTCT
>NW_012130073.1:2471785-2480121 GCF_000143395.1 Atta cephalotes
TCTTCCCTCTCTCTCCTTATCTATCTATCTATCTATCTATCTACTTGTCTATCCATCTCTATCTTTATCAGAGAGAGCATGCCTCGCAATAATAACAAGATATAACTGTTCCATAAACCAAAGTTATTGACAACGTACTTCCTAAAAGTTAGTTGTAAAGGATAAGAAAGTTAAGATGACAAACCGTTTGTAATACCATGACTACATAAGAACAATACCATAGTCATAATTCAATTTAAAAAATTTAAGAATGCGTTTTCGTATGTGCTGTATGCTCGGGATTTTTAAAAGATATTCTAATAAATATCTTTCTAATAAATATCTTTACGGATTATACCATATAACCTTGGCCATAAATATCAAGTATTCCTAATCTATTACATTTTCTTTTGGAAAAGATGATAATAAAAATCAAAGGACTGACAAAATATGAAAATTGTTATAAAAATATTATTTTTTAGTAAAACTGTTTTTTAATTTATCTTCCGTTTAGTATAGAATATTTATGTCAATTTGAGAGGTGGAGAGAGAGTATATTTTGGCTATAAGTATATATACATTTAGCTTTATATTTATAGCCAAAACAGTACATACACAAATATACAATTTTCCTTAATATGTTAAATAATTAATAATGCAACATATATTAACATAAATTCTTATACATTCATCTATAATAAATAATAAATATAAAGACATAGTTAGAAATGAGTTCAGAGCAATCTTTCTGTAGAAACATTATAATCAAGAGAGAATGTAAAGTTATACTAGAATAGATTCCAGAATTTAATATAATCAATAAATGATAATGTTAAAAGCTGTCGTTTCTATCATTTTATTTTTAAAACTGTCACAAAGTATTATAAATGTAATCAAATTATTTGCATTTCGAATCGCTCATTATTTTTTCGATCGAATGATTAAGAAAAGAAAGATATTGAATATAGATTAAAGAATATCTAAGAATAATTTATCCATATTTTATAACATTAAATAAAAAAAAGTTAGATAGAAAGTATTAAATATAATTGCTCTGTATTCGCAATATAATAAATCTATTATAAATCTAGCATTAATAGTTTAATGTATAGGGATATATGTTGCGCGCGTGTGTGTGTTTGTGTGTGTGTGTGTGTGTGTGTGTGTGTGTGTGTGTGTACATGCATAAAAAATTTTTCTTAAAAGTAGTTTGTTTTTCTCTTAATTACAATTTCTTTTTTATTATTCCGACTCTTTTTGTGAAACTGTCATTATTTACACTATTCCAATATTATAAATATTTTAATAAACAGTCTTTGAACGAAAATTATGGAATATTAAAGGAATAATGAAATTTAGTTAAATATTTAGTTAAATATTATATCTTTTTCTTCCAATCTCTCCTCATCTCTCTTTCTCTCTCTTCCTGAAGAATTATTTCATAAGAAAATTCTCTCTCTTTCTCTCTCTCTCTCTCTCTCTCTTTCTCATACAGATAATATCAAAATTATTCTATTAAAAAAAAATTATCTTTTTTAATAATTATCTTTTTAATAAGTTAAAGAATTTATCGTTAAAATTAATTCTATAATATCTCCTGAATCAATATAGAAAAATCTAGAGGACATTGCGGAAATTATACAGTATAGAGAAAAAAATTCCCATGATTTTTAATACAAACACATTTTAATACAAACTTTTAATTGGCTATGTTTCTTCGATACCCTCGGGTGCAATTACTCCCGTTGTAACTTTGCAGATCGCCACGCACGTTCTACACGCGGACCGAGATTCGATTAATTAAACAAGCGCTACGATTAACCCATTTCTGAAACTACTCGAAGTGCCAGCAAATCAAGCAACCATAAGAGAATGTAGCTCGTGTGCATACCGCGTACGCAGTGATGTTTTATTGTTATGGGTGGATCATCGGTTAAATTAATTATTGCTTTACATGTACGAGCCGACCGGCAAGGGGATAACACATTATAAAGATGCAGTTATTATTTATAGTCGCATATAATGTATTGGAAAAGTAGGTATAGCGCGAGCATTAAGCGAAAGAGATTACAATGGATTATTGTTGTAAGCTCGTTTGTTGCAGTTTCGTATCGTAAAATGTCGAAATATAATCTCTTCTTGGCTAATAATATATAAATTTTCCAATAAGCGAATGGATACGCAATCAATAGTTAATTCACTAATCTATGTTACATATTAATTATAAGTGTTACATTCGAGAATATATACCACTTTCAAATATTACAGAATAACTAATTATTTCAATCAATTCCCAATTTCATTTATAGTATTATTCTTATCATATTATGTCATTCATATAGTTCGCAATAACTTGATGTCATTGTAATAATAATAATTATTATTTTGACTTGAATTAATTTGTAATTACTTCATGGAAAGAACGCTTCTGTTCAAGTATCTAAAAATTTAGCTAGATACAGATCTGAAAATAATTTTGTTGGACCATCAAAATAATTATGTATAACGCTGCAAAAAGTTTTAACATTCTAGCAATCAATTTGAATGTTCTCATAATTATTTTGCTGCTCCAAACGAATTTATTTTCAGATCTATATCTAGTTAAATTTTTAGATACTTCAGAAAAATTATTTTTTCCGTGGTTATTTTGACATGTACTTTTTATTTACAATAAAAAAATAAAAAAAACCAAATAGACGAGCAAATAAATGAATTCATTTGCTTATTTGAGTATTTGCTTATTTTGCAAAAAGCTTTATTAAACCTGTCAAACAGGCATTCGTACCTATTTTCCAGTTTGCTTTGATATTTCATTCTAACATCTTATATATTAAACGGTACGTACCTATATCCTCAACGTTTTAGATATTGATTCAAGATTGAATTTTACTTTTTTTGACTATACTTTTTTTCACATGTAAACGGAAAATTGATTTCGATTTTTTTTTTTCCAAATCTGGACATTATTTCTTTTGGATGGACTCACTTTGACGAAAACGGCATTTTTTTATCTATTTGACTCAACTTTCCTTAAAAGTTATTTATTATAAAATCAATGTCATTTTCTATTTATGTGTTTGATCTGATGTGCTTCTTGCCATTCTTTTTATTTATTTATTTATTCAATGTTTCATTCTATGGTATAATTTATTATTTTAGTCTATTATTTTATAGTCTATTATTTTTTTTATTCGTTATTTTCACGCAGCGATTAATTCTATGGCTGAGGATGATTCACAATTAGTGAAGTCAAAGCGTATTAATTTTACTAATTTATATTAATAAGTTCTTTTTTATCTAGTTTTTCTTTGTCTAGGGTTTTTTAGTCTTTCTTTATTTTTTTATTGTTTAAAATATAACACAATTATTTTGTTCATTAATTTAATTTAATTTACTTTTGTCAATTAAATAAAATTAAAATACGACAAAAAGATTTCTTATTTATTTCAGTGTTCGATATCGAAGAAATACAGATTTTCTAACCATTTTAAAATAAAAACAGAGTACAATTGCAAAAACATTTCATCAACATTCCTAGCGAACGTAACTTTATTTTTACGATTACCCTATACACACGCAATCTGTCTTTCGATCTATTGACAACAAACAAATTCGAATAAAAAAAATATAGAATACAAACTCATCCAGACAAGTCCAAAAACCAATAAAATTCTAGATTCGTAGCGTAAAACGTTATAGATCAGTTATTTGCAATTCATTAAACTTATCCCTCTCAACTTGCTACAGTTTATTCTCAAAATTACTCTCAAACTGATTAATACGCGATCGTAACCGAACTGAGATAACCACGTTCGTGCTAATTCTGCGGTCTAACAGTATCGCAAAGTTCCAAACGTGCGACGACCGTCGCAATGCCGATGTGGGATTAGAGAACGATGAAGTGAAATCGCGAACATTTAATGCGAAATCACCTTCAACCACCACGGGTCCCGCGGGTAATCGCGGAACGAAGTAACCTCCTCTCAGATTGTCCAATCACGCGTCGAAGAACCGGAAACACAACGCAGTAGACAACGATAGACAATAGCGTTCTCCACGGACCAAACTATAACAGTAACATCTCATCGTCACCGCCATCGTAGTCATAGTCGTCATAGTTGTCGACGGCACTGTCGATGTTCCACAGTAGGGTGGACCAAATCAAGTTATATCGTCGCGCTCAGCGTCCATTATAATAATTGCATGCACGGGACTCGGATCCATTACGATGGTCCACCGACATTCCCGTGAACCGGAAGTCGAAGCTGTCCCTCAGGAGCGCGCCCGGAATTTCGAGAGGAGAATTTCCCGCGTGACTGCAATTTTGTGCAACTGCGTTCGGACGACAGCGACGTCCAACATAGTCGAAAATGGCGCACACTTATGTGTAAAACAAGACTGTCTTTTGTGGGCATCGATGTACGAAACTGAACAAAGTATCTTTCGACGTATCTATGCTCAACATATTGATGAGAATGGAAGAGAGAATTGGGGAGGATTGACGCAATCTTACGTAAAATTCAACTGACTGCTTTCACAGTAGGCGTCGTTATCGTGCCAGGCAAATCACGAGTATACATAGAGCTGTTTCAGCACCTTCTAGCTATGTTCCTTCCCTACCGTACCTTTTATGATAACGTATATGCTGTTAGCAACATCAGCGAGAATTCCAGACATAAATTTCCGAGACTTTGATATCAAGAAGAAAACAATGAAGTGAATAAGAGAAATCTATATCTTGCCTTAATTTACATCTAATTGGCATTAAATTGAAAATGACATACAACATATGTCAAAGCGCTAATTATCATTATTGAAATGACACTTAATCATCACAAATTAAATTTAACCATATATCATAGCTGTTGAATAAAATAAATGTAAGAAGATATGAATAAATTTATTCATTAATCTTGCGTTTGACGCAAGCTACGGTTATTTTATTAAATATTTAGGTCTGGTCTAATCTATTGGATTAAATATTTAGATTCACAAATTTAAAATTAACTTTAATCTCGATTTAACTTATTTTTCATCTTCTTTCTAATTCTAAAATTAGAGAAAGATAAGTAAATTGATAAAGAAGGTTGAATCGAATTTTCTAATTCTAATATTACACTGAAAAAAAAGTCAATTTTAATAAATATTTAGTTAAATACTGCTCACTAAATATTAAATATAAAGATATTTATTTGATACAAGAAATGTTAATTTGATTTAACAATCATTTTTTTTATTAAACAAATATTTACTAAGTAAATGTTTGGTTGGCAGTAAAATAAGTAAATGTTTAATGTTTAATTGATATTGAATTAAATATTTATTAAAATTAACTATATTTTTTTCTCAGTGTAGAAAAAGATGAGGAATAAGTTAAATCGTGATTAAAAAAATGTTACATTTGTGGAATCGATCCTTATTCGTGAAAATTCAAATCAATCAAACATGATTAATTATAATTAATTATAATAAGAAGTGATTTTTCTTTTGCACATAATTAATCTCTCTCTTTATAGACATTTCATGATGGATCTAATGTAGCGGACAAAATTACAAAAAAAAATAATTTTATTATTATATAACTTGATTTTTATAGGAAATTTAATTGCAAAATAATAAGTTTCAAATTTCGATTTATTTAAAGCTCAATGCTAATTAAAGATTATTTAAAGATTAATGGTTTTTTGCGTTCGTTACTTCAATAAAAAAATTAATGCATCACTTACCGAATCGATGTGCAACAGCGGAATTATATCTGCACTGTTACGTCGCTACGATGATTCTGCAACAAGAAGAATATAAAATCTAAATTAAAATAGAGCAGAAAAAAATCAATATTTTAAAAAATATTTACTAAACGTAAAGTTCTCTTGAAAATAATCATATAATTTTCAAAATATTTATTAAGCATTTAATTTTTATTAAGCATCGAATTTTTTTATTCATCATTCAGTTAAATATTTATAAAAATAATTATATATTTTACAAAAAAGATCTTAAAAATACGTATTTATTAAATTTCAAAGTAATTTTAAATAATTTTTTCTTCTAATTATCATTTTAAAATAATAAAAATAGAATAACGCAAGAATAAACAGAAGAAAGATATTGATGTCACATAAGCAAAAAATGATATTTATCACAAAGTTGCCTCCGTCTGATGCCTCTCCCAGATCTTCTCCTCCTCTCAGAATTGGGTTGACATCCCCTCGCACAAGACACTCGCGTAAAACACTCGCAAATAATATAATATAATCGCGCGCGGATTAATTACTTACAAAAGTCTTTCGCGCGACACTGCAATATTTCACGTTTACAAAACTCATTGTAAGGATATTTCCATTTCGATCGATAAAATCAACACGTCGACGGGTACATGCGGAACATACGATGAATGCTGAACAAAAGTTAAGCTCCACGAAAGAAAACGAAATCGATCGTATCGAATCCATCATCTCTGTTTTACGCAAAATCATGTTTAAAATTGACTCAATCATACGCCCTAATTGCTAATTCTAGTGAGACACAAGTGGTGCTGTATCACAAGCGATTCGAAAAGGCTGGTAGACATAACAAGCGCTTCTAATAAGAGAAAAGTTGGTACCATTGCCAATTGTCTAACAATCTAGACAATTCAAAAAATGGGATCCAACCCCTCGTCACAAGTTAGTTTTTAAAAAAAACTACTAGAGCTAGGCTCTGATCAAGACAGATTAAACGCGATTTAGCTGGTAGATAAACACAGAGAAATAAGCATCCTAACCAGAGTTATACAATTCCTTTTTGGGCGACCCACCAACCGAATTCTGTAACTCATCGTGCAATCGTTATAAACTCATAACGATTGTACAACGAATTACAAAATAGGTAGAGACAAATCCGAGTCAATCGATCGCTTCTTATCGCTAAGGGCCGAATCGTTTGCTGACAGATAGAGCGTATTACGCTTACAATTAACCGACAGCAACAGTAGTTGCTAAACCGCGCGAACATTGCACCATTGGGAAGTGCGTGACATTACGCGACCGGCATCACCTCGTGCCCGAAGCACTTGGCGTGAGGGCATTGCAATGACTGCCTCGGAGGCCATGTAGCAACGTCTCAATGCGAGTTTCACTTACTGTCAAAACATCGAAGATATGATTTCATCGTTGAAGTGGAATTCCATCGAATGGATTTTATCAAAAATCTATTTAGTCCGATAATTTTAACGGCACTCTCGAAGCAAACGCGCGACGCGACGAACCGGCTGCGATTCGTTCACTTTCAATTCGGCGACGAGGATACGTTAGCTTCCCCATCATTGGATTTTATACGAAGAGAACGATTTTACTCAATACCTAAAAATGTATCTAGATATATTATTTAGACAGATCTAAAAATTTTTTAATATTTAAGAAAAATCATTTTTTTCGTATATATCCTTCGGGTACTGAACCCTCTCACCACGTCAAGATGTACCCGTGAGAGGGAAGAAAAACGTTATAAACTTCGCATTAACGTAGTCGCGCCGACCGCACGCCCTTTCATGCCGAAACAGTCCCAAAATCGCGATCATCTAAATGCCGAAATATTAATATATATTATATATACAAAATCATTAAAATAATCTGTACTTATTACATTTTTAATATTCTTTGATGAATATTGTATATATACGATGCTTTATAGCTACGTAAACGATTACAACTTATTTCCAAAGTGACTTTCATACTCTGATTATGAGTTCTGAGACATTAAATCCTTCTTCATTGTAAGTTACTCTTTTGAAAAACATTTTGAGACTACATTCACTCAGCCATATCGAAAATATCGTAAAACTGAATTTCATAAGGTTTAGATTGTTTTTATGATATTTTAATACTTTTTTATGGCCAGAATCGAATTCTCACAGTGATCTCAAATATTCTTATGTTAGAAAACAAGATCTTTCTAATTTTCCTTATTGAAAAGTTTCCATTTTAAAAGGGTTAATCTTTGAAATAAAGAATTAGTTCAATTTTTTTTAATTCTAATTCTTTTCGCGTGTTTATCAATTATAATTGAATGTAAATTTCATAATCATATTAATGGTATATTCATAAAGATATAATCATATTAAAAAAATTTAAACAATTTCAATAATTAAAGCATTCATCGTTATTAAAATACAAACACAAAAAATGTGTGTGTGTATGTGTGTGTGTGTGCGTGTGTGTGCGTGCGTGCGTGCGTGCGTGCGTGCGTGCGTGCGTGCGTGCGTGCGTGCGTGCGTGCGTGCGTGTCGTGTCGTGTGTGTGTGTGTGTGTGTAGTGTGTGTGTGGTGTGTGTGTGTGTGTGTGTGTGTGTGTGTCTATGTGTCGTGTACGTTCGTACGT
>NW_012130073.1:2480141-2493543 GCF_000143395.1 Atta cephalotes
TCGGTTCGGTCGGTCGGTCGGTCGGTCGGTCGGTCGGTCGGTCGGTCGGTCGGTCGGTCGGTCGGTCGTCGTCGGTCGTGTGTGTGTGTGTGTGTGTGTGTGTGTGTGTGTGTGTGTGTGTGTGTGTGTGTGTGTGTGTGTGTGTGTGGTATGTGTGTGTGAGACTTGAACTATCGTCTGTTTTCTATTTACTCTGCGTAGTAGATTTATTTCGCGCTGCTATGCATCATCTCAGGGAAATTTGTTTTCAAACTTAAAATTAACTATTCACAATTTACCGGAAAATGCATTTTATGCATATTTTATGTATTCTTATATATCTCAATATTGCAGTTACTTAACATATTTTAATAATCTTTTATGGATAAATAAAGAAGAACAAGAAAACATTAAATCAAACAATAAATACAAAAGCGCAATAATTTGTTCATGTCATTTCCAATCTCTCATATGTTACATAACTGTACAATTTTTATGTATGCACATATCTTTGCTAGAAGTGATAACAAAATAAATAAAGAAAAATAGATTAAATTTGATCCATTTTTAAATTGATCTATCTAAAATAATATTTTACATAATTTAATTTAAGTAAAATGTAATATCAAAAAATATAAAATTCGCCACCTAAGTATTATTGATATCGAGAGTCAATTTCAAAAACTTTATATTTCAACAACTATGGACACATTCACAAGATATTTCATTATTAACTGAATGATTTTCTCAACAACGACGACGCTATTCTAATTGAGTCTATATAAATGTAAGTAAGATTTTTCGGTATCACGATGTATACGAAACTAGCGAGAAAGTTAGTGCAAAGACATTTCGTATAACTACATCGTATAACTACATCGATTTGTCGGCTCGTTACAATGTCATAATCATAACTGATTTTAAAATAGTTCAAATTGATTGTCACGATCCATTCCATGAATTTATGTTTTCCTAATTATTAACGTAAAATGTCAGTATTCTAAGACTTGTAAAAGGATAGCTAACATCCACTTTAATCATAAATTGAGTTGAAACAACTTCATGGCGCTGCTTCATTTGAATCATAACTATATCTTTTTTTAAAAAATTAACAATTATATCATTCTACAGAGCAAAGTTTCAGTTTGAAGAGTCTGCTTTTTGAATTGCAATAATTTTTAACGAAACTATGAGCAATCGAACTCAAAATGTTCCTTTTTTATTTAATTCACAATAACTCAGCAACAAAAGATCTTAGCAACAATTTAAAAAAAAACGATTATGTTAGAAAAACTTTAAGCTTTCACGATAGAAAATCGAAAGATTCTCAATTTTTTTGTAGGCACGTGTCAGGACCAAAAAGTGAAAATGTCCATTCTATCTAGTAATTTTCTACATGTAAAAATGATTAAATTCACAAAAGCTTAAAAGATACATGCATCTTTCAAAAATAGAGACTTTAAAAACTTTTTTTAATTTAAATTTTGTTCATTTTTAACAAAGTTATAGCTTAAATTTTGCAGTTTATAGCGCTACAAACTTTTGTTTCTATGTAATTTATTTGTAATTTATTGTAATTTATTGCATTTTTTTAAAAAATGGTAATAAAAGCTAAAGAGAAATTATTAAAATTAATATCAAAATAAATATTATTTTTCAATCAAACTATTTTTAAATTTATTTTTCGTTAGATATAAAACGTTTATGTCAATTTGTGGGTACTTTATATTTGTGACCAAGGCTGTATATTATATCAAAGGATTGGGTCATAAATCACATTTCACATAAAAGCGAAACTTCGAAAATCGATTAAACAGATTCAAAGAGACTCGATAATGATATGACCATAATTCACTTCTCATGATATTTAATAGATTGCTCTTATAATAAAATAGCAATAAACAATCTTTGCCGACTAAAATGTTATGATCACTCACGAAGTTATAATTGCGAAAATATCATCGTACAATTTCTATTTTAATAGAGCAAGGAATTGTAAAGTAAGGCTATACTCTCTGCGTTTCAGCTTTAATTTTAATCAAAAAATAAAACAAAAGAGGAAATAACTAGTAGAAACTCGTATCACGTAAACTTTCGTTCATATTAATTTATTCCGCATCCAGATGATATGCGGAATACAAAGATAAATATATATATACATATATATCTCATCGGCAGAAATGGCACGATTTGATTTTTCGAAATGTCATCTCATCGACGTTTATTATACAGCCATGATTAAATTGCGCGATTCTATATGTACAAGGGCAGGTGGCTCAGTTATGAAGTGCTGCTAGCTAAATCCCATTTGGGTTTTAGGGATACAAAACAAGGTTTCGAGAGATAATGACGAGAACGGATAGCTGCGACAAAGCCTGCCCTCGTGCGATTGCATTTCACATATCAATCCAGTACGCGTTTTAAAATTGTGGCTTTTAATGGATGTCCCATAAGCTTGAAGAGATTTAACGGTTTATATTGGAGGCAATCCTTTATGTATCTCTTTGACATTTATCGATTCATCCATTAAAAAATATACCAATACCTGCACTAAAAGAAAAACCATTGATATTTATGATTATGATTCCATGATAAAATAATTATGATTAAGAATTCTATTTTGATAATTTTTACAACTATTATAATAAGCGTTATATACAAATTGACATGTATATATATTTAATATAAATATGAAAACGAGTTAAACTATGAAAATCTTCTTAATACATTTAAATATTAATACATTTTACTATGTTAATAAATAAAATATGTATTTTATAATTTAAAATATTTGCATTTCGTTTTTCACTCAGATTAAAATAGTGTACAATGACTTCAATATTCACTAGTGCGCACTAATGCGTCCAATTCACTTAGTGTGATAATCTAATATGTGTAACGAATCCTGTAATATCTAATATAATTTTCATAAATATTATCGTCTCTTATAAGTAATATAACTAATATCAATTATAAAAAGTTAATAATATCTATAAAAATATGAGATATAATCGATTAAAAAATATACCTAACGATTATTTGCTAATATTTTTTTCTGAACATACCATTATATATTATATATTGTATCTCGCATAATATAAGCTTGTATAATTGTTATATTTTGCACATAATAAGCAAGGAATATTAATAATATCAATCTATGTTTTCATCCCTTCCTTCACCTGCAGTCTCCCAAACCACCAGCTCGGCCCACATCTCAACGTGTTTGCATAATTTATTCTTGTGACGTATGCGCACGCGTTATGCCGCGACTTGAATTAACGGCATCCGTTTACCACGAATAAATCGCTATAATTATCGGTGCAGCCGAAATGAATTGTACTTGCAGCTCGCACACGGTGCCTCGCTACAAAGTTTGCACACTGACCGAACTTGCCCGCTTCCCGACCGATTTGCGCGGACTTCCGGTAAATTCGGTTCTCCCTTTCTCTTCCCCTCCCCCCCCCACGCTTGTATTCCTCAACCAAACATCCATCATGACTTTCCCGTCAGTAATTATCGTTGACTCACAAAGCAGCTGCAAATTTAGCTAAAATTACTAGAATACTTTAGGATTATCATTGGGATTATCAGTGCTTTGAATATGGATGATTAAATCGAATGTATTAGATGAAGAGCAATCGACTTTCTTTAAATCGATATATATCAGGAATATCAGGATATTCTAAATTCCTCATGAGCAATTTTTACGAATTTTAATTTTAATAATTTAGCATTGAATATTTGTGCGATTGATTTACAAGTTTCGAACTAAAATTCTATTGGAAATAAGAAATAAAATGAAAAATCTCTGGATAGCTTATGCATCGTTGATAAATAACAAATGCTGTATTTATTTCACAAACAATTAATCTTTATAAAGAAGAATTTGCCTAATTTTTTTTAAAGAAATGAATCGTACATCCGAATTGAGCTTAAATAGAAATTAATAGAAATAATTAAATAGGAACGAAATTATATTATTAATCATATTAATAATATATTCAAAATAGATAAATGTCTCAAATGAAATACTCGGAACAAAATTATCATTACATGAAAACAAAGTCTATTTAGCATTAGTGTAGTATTATGATAATTGTAACAAATCGTATCATCGAAAGTGTATAACGTAGAATAAATTTCGCTCAACGTCTCACAATTTCAAGTTATACCCAGGTGTACAAGTATTACATCAAAAATTCAAAAACATTACTCGCGTATATTTACGCTATGAAAGAAGACAAAGATCTGACAACAGAAACATGTAATACATAAGACAAAACAGTTTTGCACAAATAAGATATGGAAAATGATTTACCAACAAGGAGACCAGAGTTGGAATATGTTGTCGTGAATTATTTTTCTGTATGCAATTAATTTAGAATAATTCTAAGTCTTAATTCTATGTAATAATTATTTGATGACAGCATGATGTACATATTACATTTAAATTTAATTTACTTTTATCTATTGTCTTTTATTTAAAAAAAACTAGTAATCTAATAATCTTTTTTAAATATACAGTAAAAAATATTGCATTTGTGTTGCAAAGTCGGTTCTTGTAAAAATTTTTGTGTTGAATTTTTACTGTATCCTAATATTAATGTCACATAATGTCACATGTTATTTGTATACTTTATGTTAAATTATTGTAATATTCAATATTTCTTAATATTAAAATGATATAATTTACTTATAAAGTAAGTAACAAAAAATAATGAAATATTTTAAAACGTACGTTATAAGATAAATGAATAAAATGTATGAAGTGTTAATTTAATTAAATATATATTATAGATGTTAATTTTACTAAAAAAATTTTCTTCCACATTTTGTTTCCAAATTGTGTCAGTATTATATTTTTGTCTTAATTTGTTACATAATACATGTGTTACTCTCTCACATCTCATATTAAATTAAAATTAACGTAAAAATTTAGAATTGTTTGGGATATTTGAAATATGTGGAATTTAACACAAATTTTCTAACTGTGTAAGTTATTAAATAACTTCATTAATTTCTTTGAAGTTAAGAAATATTGGCTAAGTATATTATCAGGCATGCTACTCTTGTTCTCAGACAAAGTGTATCCACAGTCAAAATCAAATAGTACATTATAACAAGTCAGATGTAATCGAGAATAATCGATTTATAATCTCTACTGCGATGTATTCCGCAGCTAATAACACTATATGCGCAATTGTTCTCGGGCGACACGGTCGACGTAGCAAAGTTCGCGTTCTCGTAGCGCTCGTGCAATTAGAGTTTCGCGGCATGTGTACCATCGTGTTTGCAATGTGTCGGCATGTCTTGCCGCAAAGAGCGAGATTAATTGGCGTGAATTACTCTGGTTGCTCTATTCTCAAAAGCGAGCACTGCGACTCACGTTTGAACCATGCTTGCCGATCGCGTCGCAGATCGCGACCTGAAACGTAGTCGGCACTTTGCCACACGATACGTGTATTTTGCGAGCTTGCAACGGAAGCGCACAATGGAAATGTAGGTAAGAGAATTGTTCCTCTGAATTTTTAACATTTCTTCGAATGATATCATTGTAAAACAGATGAGATTGATCTCTGCTATTGTCGGCGCTTCGTCGTTTTAATTAATAAAAACTCTACTTTGAAATTCGATACGTCTATTATTGAAAATTGAAGTAACAGCCATTCCAGTTTGTATAGCCTTAGAATTGCAAACGCATCAACGAAATGCGATTTAATAAACTTTTAACTATTCTGCCAGAAATTCTCAAATAAAGGTCGAATAAAGTTGGTATAGATTTGATAAATTTGATATAAAAATATCATGATATAAAATCGGTACGTATTGTATTGTATAGAAATAACAGCGTTTCAATATCCTCCATAGCGTACTGCCAATGCATAAGTATTGTTTTGTAATGGACAAAAATACGAAAAATTGAAAAATGTAGAATTGGAAAACGGAACGATTCATAATGTAGTGACGTTATCATGAACGTAGAACGTAAAAAATTCTTTGGATCGCTTGACCTAATTGCTCGATTAGCGTGCAGAACAGTCAGTAATTATTTAAAATTTACATTATTGATCGCCTAAAAGTATTGCAAAACGGAGAATAGACAAAATTAATTGGAAATTGTTATATTAGTTTATAATAATGACCAACGTTTTCACCATTTCTATAAAAGTGCAAACTAGGATAATAGAAAGTGGTTCTTAATGCAAATATATAAAACTTTCATCAAATTAGTTCTACAAAGTAAACAAAGTATAAAGTCTTCAGAATAGATTATTATAAAAGTTAGAAGTTAGAGGCTTTTATATTTATGTTTTCAAGATCGTGATTTAATTTTCTTGTGAGTTAATATTCGTTAATAAACGTAAATTACCTCAAAGTAGTAGTAACAACAAATTAACAATATCTGTCTCGAATAATAACAAATGGATACGTAACGTATTTGGAGCGAAGAGAGCTGCGGATTCACATAACCAAAGAAGATTATATAAAATTGTATAAAATTCTAATCCGAAAAAAATCACATTTGGATAGTTTCGATCTGAGAAAAGAAGATTTTTACGATGCAATGATTAATTATTTAATGTGCAATATGCTAATCCTTCTATTGCGCACAGATTTCACAATATCTTTTTTACGAATGTTCCTATAATTTTGCCGGTAGCAAAGAAAAAGAAAAAGAAATCACGCTAGTATTCCATTAGCGGAAACGAACGTGCGCGGTTATCGCCGCTGGCTGGTTTTTCGTATATATTGACAAGAACAAAACGAAGGGAGAACTCTCTCTCGTCACAACGAGACATGCAGCATCGCATTTGCGTATAAAAGTACTCGGAGAGACGCACAAAATGGCATTATAAAAGTATAATACTTGTATATGCATTTTAAAAATTAGAAAATGTCCCGATGAAGCGACAGGACTTCGCGTCATTTTATTAAATCAATAATAGGATAACTGTCCCAATTACTGTGTCTGTCTCTATTAATGTGCTTTTGTATTCGATAAGTCATAAAGAAAACTAGCACAAATATATAAGAAAAATATTTTTTTTTTAAGTTAAATTATCAATGCAATACCAAAAATAATATTTTTGAGTATTAAAGTATTTTAAATATTTTTCAAAAGATATGAAAAATTTATGTGAATCTAGTAACACCACAAGATTTTAAGCTTATTAATGTGCCCTGTATTGGAGCTGAGAATTGGAGGAGCGTTGTGTTATAAATGTACTTTGAAATAAATATAATTGAAATAATGATTTATATATATATATATATATATATATATATATATATATACATATATATTAACATAAACAATTAGCTTAAATTTATGACTTGTTTTAGTAACTATATGTTATGAGTCAAATGTGGATAAGCACACAAATTGAGGGCACATTAATAGGGCCATCGCTGCTTAGAGAACTTACTATAATAGGGACAAAAACATGTTTTCTATTTTTGTCAAAAGCATTGTAAAGTATTAACATTTTATAGATTAAAGAAATATAAGTAAAGTAAAAAAAAGAAGTAGTTGTAAAATCGATATTGATTGCAAACAGATAAAATTAAAGCTACAATATTTAATAATTAATTCAGTAATAAGACTAAAAGACATACATTAATATGGACAGTTACTCAATATTAGCTGAGAGGATATATCAATGAGCGAAATATCAAAGGACACAAGAAATGAAATACAGGACGGTCAATTCACTCAGTACATCTATCTGTATTTATTGATGTCCACAAACTCGCGCGTTTTCAAAAGAATTTTTCTGTGGGTCGAGCGCAACTCACATACTAATTAAATACAGGAGCTTTTTATTTGCACAGTCGTTTACTGTGTAAAAATTCCGCAAGACTAAACAGAAACTGTATGAAAGATGTAGAGCTCTTTTTACTGTTGCATTAACTTATCTCTTTGTTATGAATAACTGAGCATCGAGACTTGCACTTCCTTGTCGGAAGTACATAACACTATGAAAAAGTGTGTAAAATAACAAACTTATATGCAAAATTTACGTATTATCTAAAGTTGTGTGCTTTTATAAAAATTAATTAATTTTACTTACTAATAAATTTTTCTTTATTAAATTGATCTTTATATTAAATGAAAAATTACAATAAAAATATATTTTATAGCTATTATGTAAATGTACAAATATTGTAATATTATGTAACATAACGGTAATATCACACATATTATATTTTTTTTATGTTCGTATATCGATAACAATTTAAAGTTCCTGTTCACTCACCACTACAATCTCAGATTGTGACGTCAGAAACGAGGAAATACCCAAAATTTTTAAAATATACTAATATGGAAATATATTTCAATAAAACAATATTTACAATCAACTTGTAAAATATATTAAAAATTCTTTTGTTTTATTCATTAATAAATAAATTATTTGGAAACGAATTATGCATAACAAGAACAAAATAAGCTATGTTTGAGTTATGACAAATTGATAATATACAGAAATAAACATGATTTACTTTTTCTCTAAAACAAGAGAATAATTTTCGGTATATTTTATCTTTAATTTATTCTATTATACATGTTATTTTATTGAAAAATATTCTATTCAAATATAATTTTTACAAGAATTTTTATTATGTTTTCTCCCTTCTGACGTCACAATCTGAGATAGTAGTGGTGAGTGAACAGGAGATAAATTGTGTTATTGAACTTAAGAAAAACTGTAATCATTAGCGAATTATTACGTAAGTATTTCTGTAAACTTAATTTCAACTGTATTTATTTTTGCAAATGTTGTTTAACTATTATAAGAATAATTTTATTTTATAAGAGTTAACTTTTCTTAATGTATGTATATAAATATTGGGAGTACAAATTAATTTGGTCCGTTTCCCTAAAGATGGCTGTTGTGAACGATTCATAGTGACAGCTGATTTTGATTTCAGAGAGGTTAAACATCTGCTAATAATATTCAGTTTATATCGCTTTGAGTTTCATACAAAAAAAACCTTGATTTTTACTATGTTTGAAATGTCAAATTTTGTGTTAACCAAGCAGCATTTGCGGGAGATTTTGATTTTCTGTTTTAATTGGAAGAAAAGTGCGGCTGAAGCCCATCGAATGCTTGTCGAAGTTTATGGTGACACTGCTCCAATTGATAAATCATGTAGGGAATGGTTTCGATGTTTCAAGGATGGAGATTTCAGCGTTGAAGACAAGCCCCGCTCTGGACAGCCAAAAAAATTCGAAGACAAAGAATTAAAGGCATTACTCGAAGAAGATCAGAGTCAAACGCAAGAGGAGCTTGCATTGGGAGTAACTCAACAAGCCATTTCTGTACGATTGAGAGGAAATGATTCAAAAACAAGGAAATTGGATGCCTTATGAACTGAAACCGAGAGATGTTGAAAGGCGATTTTTCACTTGCGAACAGCTGATTCAAAGACAACAGAGAAAAGGTTTTTTGCATCGGATTGTGACTGGAGATGAGAAATGGAAATTCTACGATAACCCCAAGAAGAAACAATACTGCTAAGCCCGATCAATCGTTGCCATCGACCTCAACATCAACACCACGGCCGAACATTCATGATTCGAAGAACATGCTCTGTATCTGGTGGGACCAAAAGGGTCTTGTTTGCTATGAACTGCTGAAACCGGCGATTCCACGGGCGATCGGTATCGGTTACAATTGATTCGTTTGAGCCGTGCATTGCGAGAAAAACAGCCGGAATACGAGCAAAGACATGATAAAGTTATTCTTCTTCATGACAACACTTGGCCTCATGTCGCTAAAATCGTAAAAAAATATTTGGAAACACTCAAATGGGATGTTTTACTGCACCCGCCGTATTCTCCGGACATTGCTCCTTCTGATTACTGCTTGTTCCGAAGGATGCAGCAAGTCACCAGCAGCGGTTCACTTCTTCTGCAGAAATCGAAAATTGGCTCCAAAATTGGATCGCCTCCAAAGACGAATCATTTTTTCGAGATGGAATTCGAAAATTGCCTGAGAGATGGGAAAAAGTAGTAGGTAGCGATGGACAATACTTTAATTGATTTGTTCATTTGTTTTGATCTGTTCATTCATTTTGTTTTGAAATAAATGCATTTTTTAACACAAAGAAACGGACCGAACTAATTTATACTCCCAATATCTTTAATAATATATAAACACCTTTAATAGTAGGACCTACAATTACACTATTTGTTATGATTTTATATGAAATTTTTTTGCAGTCATTAGGATTAAGAAAATATTAAAATTCTTAAAAATACATAACTGATACGTTAACAGAAAAATCGAGAAAAAAAATCTTAAAGATTTTGTACTAAATTTGTATCTATATAACGTATCTATTAACTGAGCGAAGATATGTATATCTCTTCTTTGCGAGTTCTCTTGAAAAGTGTCTCTAGTCTTTTTTAGTGAAATGTTAACGAAACTTTCTTCCGTTGGTATTATCCGGGCGAATAAATAAGATACGGAAATATTTTTTCACGGATAATCCGGGGAAGTATGTAGATAGTAAAGGTGAAAGAAATTCGGTACAGAACAATGAGAAAATACGAAAAATCGCGATACATGCTGAACCAGAAACTTCCCGGCAATGCATTTTCTCCCGCGCAAACGGCTTTAAAAATGCAGGACGCGCATCGCACGATGCATTCGCTAAAGACTACGTGATGTTTGGCTAGCGGTACTTCAAGCGGTAATTACCGGTGAATTTGCAACTGTATGCTGGTGAATTCCCACGAGCGTGCAAATTGAGTGTGCATAGACACTGTTGCTTTTTTTTTTAATTGTACAAAGAGCTATTGCAATCATCAATATTTCACGTACCTCGCGATCGAATAACATGATTATCAAATTAGCTCGTCGAAGTACACATTTCCTTTTTCTCATTCCAGATGTATTGTATTTCCAGATTAACTGTAATATAATGTCAAAAATCGAAAAGATGGATGATATTAAATTTAAACGACACAAAATTATTGATAGATTTATAATAATGCATTTATCGCGATTAATTACATTGTTCAACACCTTTTTCTTGAATGAATATAATAAGTGTATTTTTGTCTACTGAATATATATCCCTTACCCAAATTTGACCATCAAGATGGAATTTTGTGAAAAATAACAAAGAAGCGAAAACAATAATAATTTTGAAAGTTACGATGTTGTAGCACCGACAACAAATTTTTTCCTAAATTTTGTTCCTATCACACGAAAGCGTCAACTTTTATCTTTAAAATGTATTTTAAATGCATGTTTCGTTTCGGTATAACCATTTACTTTATTAAAATATAACAATTTGAAAATAATTTGTTCTCATGTAATACATGGAAAAAGCACTTTATTCCATCTTGATAATACATTATGAAAAGTAAGTACTTTTTTGTATTTATATAATCAAATCCTATTAAATAAAACACGATATGAAGTTGACAAAATACAAGCGATATGAAATATGGCTTGTATTTTCAAATTATTATATCAAAAACAAAAAATTATATCAGAACGAAATAAAATGCATTTTAAAGCTAAAAGTTGATACACTGCTGCGTGGCAAAATTTAAAAAAAACTGTTACGTCATAAAATCGTACTCAAAATTGTTTTCTTACCTCTTTAACGCCATTTTTCTCATAAAATTCGAATAGGAGTTTGAATAATGAATTCTTATTCAACAAGCAAAAATACATCAAAAATAACTATTTATAGAAAAAAAAGTCTAATTTTATCGCATACTTATTTTTGCATCCAAAGAAAAAGGCAATCTCCATATTTTATTGGGAACAGAGAAAGAGAAAGGCAATTTAATATATTCTTTTTACGTTGCGCTTCCAGACAAAAGATCACGGATTAATCTAACAATAAGAAGAAAGGAAACGTGAAGAATGAATTTCTCTTTTCTTTTCTATTTATCTCTATATGTCTCTCTCATTTCTTTGCAAGATACGCGAAAAGTAACAATAATAATGCAATCTTATAAACGCTCACAAATGTTGCCCGTATTACTGTTCAAAGAAACAAGTAGCATCAAGACAAAAGCGTTATGCGCGGTCTGATAAAGTAACATCGAGCCAGTTATATAGCGAGCGACACAGAGTATAGTATCAGGAGAGAAGACCTTTCAGTGGTTTCTCCATGATATAGCAATAAACTTGGAATAGCTTGTTAGCCGGAAGCGTCCACTAGCAATCGGGAAGACAACCCTCGCTCCCTTATAACATCGAAATGCAGAACTTTAATTAAGACGTAATGTGGTTAAGTCAAGTGGCGAATTTCTGCCTGGAATTTAGATCTTATATGACGTCGCTCGGAATGTAAATTATTTTTGTTATAATAATTAAGAACGTTGTCCATAGTTGACAGATTGCCCAAGAAACCTGTATATTTCCAAGAATATACCTGTGACAAACCAAATTTGATTCTATTACATTCTGTATGAAAAGCATTGTACTATTTTAAATCATTAAAATAGTTTTGTTTCTTTTTAGAATTTCTCCTTGCAATAAAATACAGAATTTATTGTATCTAATGTGTTACATGAGAGATAAAACATGCAAAAAATTTCTAAGTTTCCAAGAATATAGCTTCACCGTGGCAAATCAAATTTGATTCTGTTTCCTATCTTTATTCTTCATAAAAAACATTTTTATCCCAGAGATTATAATAATCTTGTTTCGCTTTACAATTTCTTTGCAATAAAACAATTTATCTGTGTATTACATAGTATTACAAGGTGTGTAAAAAAAAAATTTTCCAAGTTTCCAAGAATATATCTGTACCGTGATACATCAAGTTTGATTTTGTTATTTTCTACTACATTACTATTTTTGTATTATTTTAAAGATTAATAAAAAAATCTCGTTAAAATTTCCTTACAATATTTATGTGCATATTACATAAATGATAAACTGTACCACAAAAAAATTTCCAAGTTTCTAAGAATATATTTGTAGCGTAAAAATCAAATTGGAATTCTGTTTTATTCTGTGTGAAAAACATTTTTATTTTTTCAGAAATTGATAAAAAAAAAATTGATTCTCTTCAGCATTCTTTTGTAATAAAACACAGAATTTATTTACACGTTACACAAGAAATAGACAAATAGTGCAACAAAAAAAGAATTAGTAAAATCGATATATCAATGCAACGAAATTTTCATCAATATATACGTTAACAATCAAGTCTTAATTCGATCACGCAGATAAGGATAGCATGGTGCCACGCGGTGTCGCTCGACTGAGGCTAAACTACTGATCAAACAATCCATCACTCTCGAATAACTCGGCTTTCCACGCGTCGTACGCTGTACAGACAGAGAGAGAGAGAGAGAGAGACAGAGAGAGAGAGAGAGAGAGAGAGAGAGAGAGAGAGAGGAGAGAGAGAGAGAGAGAGGAGGAGGAGAGAGAAGGAGCACCAC
>NW_012130073.1:2494939-2497244 GCF_000143395.1 Atta cephalotes
AGAGAGAGAGAGAGAGAGAGAGAGAGAGAGAGAGAGAGAGAGAGAGAGAAAGAGAGAGAGAGGAAGGGAGAAAGGGAGAGAGAAGAAGGGAGGAAGGGAGAGAGAAAGGGGAAGCACCCACAAATAAACGGATGTCGTGTTGTCTATATAGAGAATGAACGTGAAGGCTGATAAGGAGAAGAGGGAGAAGGAAGAGCAGGCAAGTAAGTTTCGCACTCTATCAGAAGAGAAGAGGCCACAGGGTTTCCCCAAGGCGGGTGCTGTGGTGAAGTTCGAATGGCTTGTTAGCCAGAGGGTCCGCATCCGTAATCGAAGAGTAGACTAGTTCGCGGGCGAGGGAGGATGGACTAGTTACATCACCATGTAGCGTGCGCGCGTCTATAAGCTCCATCATCACCACCACTACCACCAGGGTGAACCATAACTGACCCGTCACTAACTTGTCAGGATACTGGCTCCTGACGAGCCTCACTCATTCACAAATCGTGCGGCTCGGCTCGGTTCGGCCCAACCCAGTCCGGCTCAGCTCATTGTCAGCTCAGCGTGGCTGCGGTCACGCAAAGATGTCAGCAGCGCCATTTAACGCTGCCACCGACTAACTCTAATACCATTAGAGTTAGTTTGGTCCGATGCGCGGTCGGATATCCGTATTTCGAGCACTCGACCTACGGGATACACGCGGGACCATGCCCACATGAGACACGAGGAAACAGCAGACCGTGCAAACACAAGTACATGTAGGGCAGTAGGGCTCGCGAAATTTCGTTGTATCGAGCGAACTGGGATTGCTCGGGGAGGGAGAGAGGGGAGGGGTAGAATCTGAAAAACGCATAAAGCTAACTTAATGAATAATTGAACAGTCGAGAAGAAAAAGTCAATTAAGTTTTTACCGATCCGCCATTGCAGCTGTAATGGATTAATAGAAAAGCAGACATAATTTTGGATTGTGTATTGTCTAGAATTAGAATACAAATATGCAAGAGATAGAATACATATATACAAAATATCACATGTGACAAGTCTCTTTTTTAGTTTATATATTAATAATATTGACAAAAAGTTACTTTTTTTCTCTCCGAAGTAACATAGTATATACCCCGATGATCTTTTTCGGACTGAACGCAATATCGTTGATAAAATTGACATCAATATTTTAAGTAAATTGAGATAAAAATGAAAATTTTTTCATTTTTTTTTAAATGTTGTTTCTAAATAAAGTCTGTGGCATTTTAAAGTACAATTTAAGAGTTTTCAAATAAATTTTATTTCGTTATCGTCTTATTTTTCAAATTATGCTGTTTGAATTTTAGATTTTCTGTATAATGACAATTTCAACAAAATCTTTTTTTCTCTGCGAGATGTCACAAATGTCACAATACATACTTTTGAAGATGTTTTGTGCTGAACACCGTCGTCAGAACTGGTATAGCAAGATTTTAGCAAATTGGGTGTAATAGTAAATTTAGATAGTTTTTGGCCTATTTCGTCTTAATTTACAAACAATTCTGATGTACAATATAAATTCTGACAATAAATGTAACTAAATGTATTCAACGTAACAAATCTTTGAAAATATATGTTATAGTTACCTCGAAAAGCAAAAAGTGGCTTTTTTATTCGAAATGCATAATTATACAGAAAATCTAAAATTCAAACAGCCATAATTTGATGAAAGTAAATCGTATGATCATAAACCAAAGTTCATTTAAAAACTCTTGAATTGTATGTACTTTTAGATATTACATGAAAAAAATTTTGTTAAAATATCTAAAAATTTAACTAGATACTGATCTGAATATAATTTTATTGGACTATTAAAATGATTAATATTATATAGGAAACTCAAATGTAAGGCGCAAATGTTACAAGAATTTTTTATGTTTTAGCAATTAACTTGAACCTACATAATTATTTTAATAATCCAGCAAAATTATTTTCTGTTCTATATCTAGTTAAATTTTTAGATATATTTTACGAAACTATTCTTTCCATTTTTTATTTAGAATGTTTTGTTTTGCTATAAAAAAAATATTAAAAATAACAAAGACATCATTTTTGATCCATTTCAATTTACTCAAAATTATTAAAGAATTGGCTATGCCAGTCCTACCAACAGCATCATATTTGGTGCGAAAAAATCATCGGAAAATGTACTCTATCGCACTTCCAAGAGAATTTGGCTGTTGAACAATGTGTGGTGTGTGGTATGTGGTGTGGTGTGTGTGTGTGTGTGTGTGTGTGTGTGTGTGTGTGTGTGTGTGTGTGTGTGTGTGTGTGTGTGTGTGTGTGTGTGTGTGTGTGTGTG
>NW_012130073.1:2498142-2504080 GCF_000143395.1 Atta cephalotes
GTGTGTGTGTGTGTGTGTGTGTGTGTGTGTGTGTGTGTGTGTGTGTGTGTGTGTGTGTGTGTGTGTGTGTGTGTGTGTGTGTGTGTGTGTGTGTGTTGCGTTGTGTATGTGAGTGTGTGTGTTGTATGTGTGTGTGTGTTTTATTCGCTATTATTTTAAAAAATGTAATAGCCAAGCTATTTTTGATAGCTGCAAAAAAAGCTGGAAATTTAAAACGCGTAATGTAATTTTATTCGAGAATCTAACGCACCGAAAACAATGCAAAGAAATTACTAAAAATCAAATCAATTTAATTTAATTTAAAATTTTATAATAAGTACACAAAAACCATATCATAAAAGTGTAAAAATTAAAAAAAAAGTGAAAAATATAATTTAATATTATATTATATTTTAAAGATTAATGTTATATAAAATATAGCTTTAAGTGAAAAATTAATGTAAATGTGTCATATATAACACATTTATATTAATTTTTATGTTTGACAACTAAATATATTTACTTAAATGTCTTCATATCATCTTGTTGCAAGAATTACACAAGAAGATATAAACAAGAACGAAAACTAAAACGAACAAAAATAGATATTTATAATAAAAATGAATAAGTATAATGTGAGATCACTTCACTCCATGAAAACTATATATAAGAACATCTTGGTTATAGTTGTAATAACGAAAATACAATATAAAGTCTGTTATGTAATAAATAAAAATCAAGAGATTTGTACTGTGAATAACAAAAAAAAAGAAATAAACACAGATTAATAAAACGAATAAAAATACGTATTTTAAGAAACAATCGATAGTGTCGTATATTTAATATAATTTACTAGTGCAGAATATTTTAATTAGGTCCTACTCAATCGCCAATATCAATTTATATGTTCAGATTGAAACATTAAATCGTATTAACAGTAAATCGTATTAAATATTTATCATTATTTCTATTAAAATCTATTTTTGTACGTTTTATTAATTGTGTTTATTTGCATTTTTCACTATTCACAATACGAGTCACCTTATTTTTATTTGTTACATAAAGGAGTTTATATCACATATTGTGTATATTCTCGCTTACAACTATAACCAAGATGTCATCTTACAGTTCCCTCGGAAAGAAATGATCTTACGTTATACTGGCGTGCAAATGGATGCTGTTACGGAAAAAAAAGCATAATCGCTTAAAACAACTCATAAACAAGTTGCATTGTAGAACGTGCGTTCATTTCTGTGTTAGTGGCACGTCGACGACAGACGAAGTAAAATAGGACTTCTTATGCATGTAGTGTGTGGATCTACCCAGTTTCTAACTTCATATACAAAGTGAGACCAACGAAGATCGGCACCGACACACTAACTCTCTTAATGTGGTAGCGACTTTGAGGGGAGTTAAATGTCCTCCTTAGCAGGCTAAACTTATTGGCTACATCGACTACAAACAGCAAGAGTGGCTACCGTGAAATAACGTTGTCTAGGCTAAAGTCTTACGCTTTCTTGACTATTTTCCAGGAAAGGCAGCGATTTGTGCCGAAGATATAAAATAATAACTTTTCAACTTGCATACAAATATACAATAACTCTGTTCGATAAAAGGACATTTTTTTCTCTTCAAAATGTATGATGTATATACGCTGAAGATTTTTTCATGCCGAATACGATAATTGACAGAATTCACGTAATTGTAGTGAATTGTGTAATAAATTGGAGTAAATTTTTAGTCCATTTTATCCCAATTAAAAAAAAATTTTGACACACACTATGCAAGTTTTGCCAACAGTATTATGTTCAGTGCGAAAAAAAAATCTTCGGAGTATGAACTGTAGTATTTAAAAAGGAAAAAAAAGATTCTTTTGTTAAACTGTATAATTACAGGAAATATTAACTGTTTAAATACAGAAAGTCTAACATTCAAGCAGCTATAACTTGATGAAAGTAAGAGTTACATGGTCATGAATTAAAATTCATTTCAAAACTCTCGAATTGTACTTTAGATGTCAATGATGTCGTAGATTTTCCTTAGAAACAAGTTTCTATTTCTCCAATTTAATCATGTGTCAAGCGCGAAACAAATTTTATAAGATGTTCTGTGACTATTTCGGAGAGAATTTGAATGTTGAATATAAATTATAATTATTCCATTCATTTATCAAATAATGAATGAAATTAAAAAAGGATAAAAGAAAAATGAAATAAAAGTCCCTTCGATGTTGTACTCACTTAACACTATACGATATAAGAGATACGAATTTCTTTATTTACTACGCGCATTTCGTAGAAAGCTTTTATAATACGATTTTCTTTATGACAACAAATGTCAGCTAGAAGATAAAAAGGATATAAAAGATATTTTCGTTTTAAGACTTATGCAATTTCTGAAAATTTCTTGTGAAGTAGGTACAAACGATTCTTGAGATAGAATCCTACACGTTTGCTGCATGTAACACGCACAGAAAATAGCACGAGATCTATCAGTGAAAGCAGACAGCCAGACAGCTTGCAACAAGCATTGCTGCAAGTAGAACACGCACAGCAGTAGGCAGGGCAGTTTGTCAGGGATCCAACAATGCTCAGGTTTAGCGCTTCATTGTCTCGCATATAACTACTTTGCAGATTACACATTTTAGATTCACTACAGAATTTTATAGATCTCTATATTTCAGATTACGTTATACTCTTATTTTTTGTGCGATACAGTAAATCTGCAAAAAGTTCTTGTTTCGCGAAATGACATATGCCATATGAGGAAACCGACAACAATATACGCTCCGTGTGTCGTCAGACTTTACTTTCCCGAATGTTGCGAAAACGCGCGAACGACGTGACGCAATGAATAAGTGAGTGCTTGACGGTGACGTAAAATTTTGTTTCGGAGCCTTTTCATTTCCAAGTTTCCGTTTGTCGCGGCCGGAAATAAACTTTTTACCAACGACGACCACGCCTCGAGGTTTTCAAGCATTTCCTCGCGAACATAAATGTACAAACGCCCGTTAAATACATTTTTCATCGACGTCGGGATAGCGAGAGTGACTGACAAAGGAACTGACATCCTACTGCGATAAGAGAAAATTTCACATTGTACAAGTGGATAAATCACGGAGCGTTTCGTACATGCACCTCGCTCAGCGAAGAATCCATTTGTGCTAAGTGGAACGAGAGAGAAACAGAGAGAACCGAACTTTTTTATTTTAACCAAAGTTTCGTCAAACGTTAACTTCGCTCACGATCTTTAAAGTTTCAGCGTTGAGATTTCAAAGTAAATCTTGATAAGCAGAAGTTAAGATCGACTTATTTTTTTTTAACGCCTTATATATTTATCGTTACTCGTATAAAACGCGTGAACAAGAACGCATTAACGAGAACTTCATGCTCTTATTTTAAAGGCTATCATAAGGAATCCCAGAGTCCAAGAAACGAACAACTAGCAACAGTGCGAACGGATAAACGTATCCGAATCAAATAGAGCCTCAAGTCTTGAGACGTGTTCGTTTCTGTGCTTTCTGTTTTCCAGCAAAAATAAAGATTTTACGTGCCATGGTTTCGAGCTACCTGTACCGTCAATATATACCGGGTAAGCAGCCAAGCATGCGTTGGATGTCTCTCCTCACATGACTTTGAAACTTGTGCAAGCAGTAAAACAGGATCAACCTCCTAGTAGTATTCCGCCGTCTCGAGCGAATGACGATTTTTAGATGTGGTATCACGAATATCGCGAGTAGCATTGAAATCTAGTAAAATGTATTCGTATTTTGTATGCGTGTTTCAGAACAAATTTAGAAGTCATAGAAGCGAAAAGAGATTTTCTTACGAAAACATTTATAGCGCAGAATATAAGATCATATCTACACTATTAGATATAATCTTATCAAAGAAGCAATGGTAACTCAATCTTTTGAGTTAAATATTTTGAGTATAATATTTTGTTATGTTTAATTTCCATGAGTATTAAAATGTGAATCAATTTCTGTGGTTCGTTTCGAAGTAAACAACATGTTCATTGTTCAATTATATTATTTTTAATTAAATTAATTGACTTACTGAATAGCAACAGTGAGGAATCAAAATAATTAAAAATATCTCAAACTGAGTATTATTATTACGAATTTAACAGTATATAAAATAAGATATAAGAAAAAGAAACAATTTCATTCTTATGTTATTTTAGGACAATCATGTAATGCAAAGTCTTTTTCAAGAGATCGCTTCAGCGATAGCTCATGCTTTGAAACGATCCTACTTGAAAGAAATAACACACGAGCACCTCGAAATAACGTTGTACGCTTGACAAACACTTGAGAAATTTCTTTGAAACTTCGATCAAGCTGTTCCTGATACGAAGCAAGTTCTGGAGTTTTGATCGACGAAAACGGAAGCTTTACAGCGTGAGAAAATTTAACGGAGTTATCATACATCGATTACATCGATCGTTGAAAACAAAGGAATGTAGAAAAGTCAAGCGTAAAGTAACTTAAGTAATGAATATATTCAGCATATTAAATTGATATCCTTACATATGATAAACGCCTTATAAAATCGTAATAATTACAAACTGATAGTGTTTCTATTTTTACGAAAGTATAATTCTACTGCTTCATATGACTATAAAAAATAAATCTCAGCAACTAAGAGAGTTTAGAGACATTTCAATCTTTAGGTCACTTTAGGAGACAATGCATGCTCGCTCTATATCTATTATTTCCACAAGAGAGATTTAATTTTATTCCATTTTGCCTGCAATGTTCATTTTTAATGATAGATAATTTCAAATATCATTTTGACATTTAATATAAATTATCTAAGAATTAATTTTACTTTTCACTTAATTTTAACTTAATCATTGTGGTTTAATACACTATTAAAATGGTGGAAAGAACAGCTTTGCTAAAAAGCATCTAAAAATTTAGCTAGATACAGATCTAAAAATAATTTTGTTAGACCATTAAAATAATTAAAATAATTAAGTCGATTGCTGTCAAATGTCAAAAATTTTTGTAATATTATGGTTGAGATTCCTGTAATCGTTTTGATAATCCAAGAAAATTATTTTCATATCTGTATCCATATAGCTACATTTTTAGGTATTTCAGCAAAATCGTTCTTTTCATATACATGTATATTAATATAAAAATTATTGGAACCTCTTTTCGAGAATCCTAAGAGATTCAAATTCGAAATCACTTCTGTTTACAAAAAGTGTTAAATAGTTGCGTGTTCGTATAGAAGAGAAATTTTGCTGTGAATCTTCGCGACGACAAAGAATTTATCAAGATCACAGAAGAGAGTAGAAATCGCGCAAAGATCGGTGCTATTGAAATTATCCGCCCGCGTGATTCTCAGTCTGTTAGATCAAAGTTATTTCCAATATATCACGTATATCGCGCTGTTACGAGCTACTTCATAAATATACACAGGCCGTACGACGCGACGGAACGAACGGGCTCCCTAAATTACTTTTACATCGTACGCTTTGGAACGAACGGTTCCAGCTAACAGAGAAATAACGCCTGGCCCGCTTGACAAAAAGTTTCGAAATCCCTTTGAAGTTACGGGACAGGGGAGCTTTTCGGCGAGTAGAGCGTAATGGAAACTTCGAATCTACACCGAAACGCGTAGATCTAAACGAGTTTCTCCGGGAGAGTAGAATTCCGCGCATTCGCTACCCCCTGTCGGCGCATCTTCGCGCAAATATGGGCGTCTGGGGGCGCCTAAAGACGAAGTTCTATTAATTAAAAGCCGAGGTGCGTAAATTACAAGAGTTCGCTTTTCCCACGTTTTAAATTACCCTTCATCACTGCAAGTTGGATATATAAGTCACTGTAAATGACTTTCCGTAGGTAGCAAGATACGCGGTTTTGTCTGAAATAATCGCGGTCCCATCGGTAGATTCGCCTCGTGCGAATTGCAGTTTCTTTAAGCAGAGAGAGAGAGAGAGAGGAGGA
>NW_012130073.1:2506408-2509167 GCF_000143395.1 Atta cephalotes
AGAGAGAGAGAGAGAGAGAGAGGGGGGGGGGGCGTATTTGTATAATGTTCAATGTACGAAACTACCATTTGCAGAAGTATAATGCACAGAGTTGGCGCGAAACGACAGAAACTTCTCATTTTACGTAATAACAGCAGTTAAAATTAACACTTATTTCATTTCCTTTTTTAAGAATACTATGGAAATATAATCGTCACGAATATGGTAGAAAATGATTCTAAAAATGGTTTGAAAGTTTCTAAAGTTAGCTACAGTGCAGATGGAATCATATAGCGAATCGAAATATCCATTAAAAATTTCAAGAGTTACACTTAAGAAAATTCATATAATTGTAAATATGTACAATATTATAAAATGTATAAAACATTCTTTTTACCTTGTGCTCAATCTTTGAACATAAATTCTGTTTGACATAGCATTCCGTATGTAACTGATTAATTTTATGTTATTACAACAAAAAATGATTGTACTATATAATTTAACTATATAATTTATAATCATTTGCGGTGTCAATAATATACTTTTTTGTAGTGTAAATAAATATATAGAGAAGAGTTGCTAAATGCATATCATTTAAAATCACATTTCATTAATATCTTATATTATTATTTATAAACAATATTATGATAAAAATATAAAATAAATGATAAATAAATGATGAATAATATAAATAAAAATTTTACAAATTATATCTCATTTTATATGCTAACAATAATTTTTTTAAATCAGATATAATTGATGTTAATTTCTAATCAATTCATGTAACTGATAATAAAGTAATCATGCAATTTTATATCTAAATTTCTATGTTTTTATAAAAGTAGTTTTATTATGAGCGTATTTTATATTTATTATATATATGCGTATTTACAACTATTATAAGGATTAAAGGAATCAATATTCCTTTAAAATACATTAAGTTTTCAAAATACACGTAAATCCGTAAAATAAGACTAATAATTGACACACAAATCTAATAATTGATATAAATAGAAATGTCAATTATAAAAATAAATTCAACTAAAGCCAGTTTTATTTCAATGTTAACGTGATACTTATTTATTTATTATTAAATTCTTAATATTTTCTTCGATAAATAATTAAAATTAGATATTGATTAATTATTAGTTAACGTATGATGTCTCTTTTAATAATTTTATTTTTTCAATTATTTTTATTCATAAAGTCGATACTTTCAAAAAAAGTTCAGAAGATATTTGGGCAATCGATTATCGAAATCGAATTTTTTACAGCATGTTACAAAGAAGTTTATAACAAATTAATTCATTATTGCTGAAAAGATAAATATATAATAATGAAATATCTGAAACATCGAGTTGCAACTTTCAGTGTTTATTTACGTACAAATTAGTACAAAATGGAAAAGATTATAAAAAAATAACTAAGTGATATAGGTTTTTTCGGTAACTCTTCTCTACATAAATAATTTACATCTAATCTACTTTTTTATTTTAATATACTATTTCCTTTTACAATTAATTATGAGCATTCACGTTTGCTTAAGCTTGTAAAGAACGGATAATAGATAACACGTTAGGGACCACCGCCGTTAGTTGCTGTTGTATAGAGGCTATTTATAAGTTAAATTAAACAAAACCCGTGCCATGCATTATTGCTTTCTTAATGCTAAATTCTCAATACACACCTTCATATAAAGCGCGATCGAGTGCAAACAGAGGAATTCTTATTAAGCATCCGGAATCTTGGAAGACACAAACGAAAAATCGCATGTGGATGGATGTATTTACGATTCCACCGAGATCCTCCAATGGAGCTCGTTGTTGACGCAGCACAGTTGACATTTGGCTCCCGCCGGAAAAAGAGAGAGAGAGACCTACCGCGAGAATTGCTCGTGCAAACAGGACTGGGTTTATCGAAGGCGAAGGAACCGCAGGTGGACTGTGAAGTTCGTAAAAAGGATGGCAAAAGAGACAGGCGACGGAGATCGTGTGCGCGACGAAAAAACACGCGCGTTCCCTCGGCGACGCCTCGAGTGTTCTCGTAGTCGCAAACGGAATAAGTAATGCGAGCTGCGACAGAAGATTTAGCATGGAAACTTCTTCTTCGTATACAACCTCATTACGTGTCGAGAACGTATTTTTGGGGCTAAGTCCCCGACGTAACAATGCCATAAATTGCGACAATCGTTCAGTTACCCTCTCGTTTCATCCGTCAGTCATTATTCATTCTCGCGTGTCTTTGAGAATAAAATGAGAAAAAAAAGGATGTGATGATGATCCAGTGACAGATGATCCAGTAATATCTACATTTCGATGCGAAGAAAATAATTGTACGGAATAATTGTACAATAAAGAATTATATGAAAAACCCTTCTTCCAATTGCATCTTTAAGGATATATATATAGAATCTCTGCAAAAAATGACAATCAAAATTTATACTTTCCATATAAAAATAAATGTTATATATGTATGAAATAATTCAACAAGATGATAAGGATAACATGTTATTTATTATCCATATTTAAAAACAATATTTAATAATATAATTTTATAATTAAAATGAAATTTTCTCATTTTATCCTAATTATTTTTTAAAAACATGTTTCCCTCTTATTAAATCTTGTAGTTCAAGTTCTAACACAATCAATACTAGAAAAATGCCTATTATGGCCGAAGCTGGATCTTCATTGTTTTAAATAATTCAATCTTGAATTATTTACATTTTATATATATATATATATATATATATATATATATATATATATATATATATATAT
>NW_012130073.1:2509187-2521442 GCF_000143395.1 Atta cephalotes
AATATATTTCTTTGATACAAGAAATATTAATTTGATTTAACAATCTTTTTTTTTATTGAATAAATATTTATTTACTGTAAGTAAATGTTTAGTATTTAAAGTAGTATTATAAATATTTATTAAAATTAATAAATATATTTTTTCTCAGTGTAGTAATCGCGAATTAAATTGACAAACAATATAATAATTTGATGCTCATTAAGCATCATATTATAAATTAATGTGTTGAAACTATTAATAAATTTCTAAAATTGTCATCAGATTTTTATGTTATTTTAAAATACACCACAAAAAGATTTATATAAATATGTGTAATATATCCTTAAGTAACAATGTGTCATAAAAATATGCAGTAATATGTTATTTTTTTAATTACGTGATGAATTATTTCTCATGTCAAATATATTCTTGGTTCTTCTGAAAGATGAATTCTTTTTTTAAATTTGGCAATTTTTTAATGGAAGCATATATTATTATATATAACATTATTTTTCATCAAAGTTAAAAGAGGCAACTAGAAAAAATCCTATGTAAAAATCTTTGGTCTCTATTGATATTTTCTGGAAATAATAGAAGCTTATTATACTTCTAATTATAAGTTAAATTCAAGAATCATTCAGAAAAATATTGATATGTAGGAAGAATATAAATTTAGACTTTATAATCCTTATGATGGAATTTAGACATTATGAAGTTTTTATTCTCTTCGTTTCTTAAATTTTAAACGCTTTTAAAATTTTGATCTCACATAATATTTTTAAGACACATCACAATAGTAATAAGTCTCCTGAATTTTTTATGAAAACAAGAACGCGAAACTGGTTTAGCCAGTGGTTCGGCCAGTGTGTCTGCAATGTTCAAGTAAAAACTGCATAAATTACGTATACATTCAAATTTTCTCACGGACAAATTTTCCTAATAGCAGACCATGTTTCAGAATCGTGATAATTTTTGATAATAATATTCAACTTCTGTATAATGAGATGCGGTTCAAGAATTATTTGAATTTTCGTTTAACAGAGATTTCCATTTAAAATCGAGGCTTTTTATCAGCGCGGAATAAAAATTTCAACGCTGCTATGTCGAATGGAAATTAAATAACACGTCGCGACGATAACAGCGCAAATATTAGCGTGGGATATCACAAAACGACAAGAAGCATAGCAAGGCCAATCGCTGATTGGCAAGAATCCTTCAGCGACACAAGCGGTAAAAATACGATCCATTGAAAGATGGATGAGACACGCAATATCAAGTAAAAATTAGAATTTCGTTGAAATGTAAAGGAATCTCGAAATCTCAACTGTCAGCATTAAAAATCCATGCAACATTTCACACGAACAATATATTGTTTTACACAATATAGTTTTAAATTCTCAAACCACGTCCAACATTGTTTCCGTTCTCTATTCTGATTTCTCACAATATTCCAATCAATATTTGAGTTTACAATTCCGTTTGTCAAGCGTGCTCGTCGAAAATTTCGTTGCGAGCTTAAAAATTTGAGAGAGTTTATTTCGCTATAAATTAATTTTGGAATTATCCGATGAACGTACATCAGCTTTCGCTGATGAATCCGGTTAAGCCCGTCCACCTTCAACGGACGGATTGAAAACTGAAATCATAATGCATTTTCCGAATATATACATATACATTTCTGCCCTCCCTACCCTCCCCTCGGAATTCATTACAATACTGATAAAGTAAATCGCACCGAACTCCCACTGACGTATGTCAGGAAACGCAATTAGAAGATTAGAACGGGAGTACCATGGTACGACCGAGTTTCACTTTCGTATAACGCTATGTAGTGATATATACACTGAGTACGTCACCAAAATTTCCGGACTGTCAACGAAACTGCAGCTGCAATTTACATCATCGACAACATTTGTGGTAAACCGTATGCGTATAAATTTTGCTATCTATTGCTATGTCTATTGCGCGCATCATTTATCTTTCAAAAATGGAAATAATAGAAAAAGCAAATAAAAAAAAATTTAACATCATTTATATCAATAACGAGATTATTGGATTATTGCTTTTCGTCTCTGTCGCATAAGATATGAGCGTTTTTATTATTATCAAATTCTATAAATATTTATTAATCGCATTAATATATTAAGTATTTCACATTTTTTAATGTAATATAAACAAATATAATAAATATAAATTTAATAAATTGTAAATTTTTTAATTTATAAATTTTCTTTTTGCAATGTAATTGGTAAATAACTAGCTTTATAATCTAATAGCAAAAATGCATAAGAACAATAATTATATATTTTTAATTTACATGTAACTATTAAGAAAATGATACTAAATTATCATATTTTTTTCTTTACTCCATCGTGTCACGATGTAAGCATTATATTAAATATTAATATATTAAATATTAATATATTAATAAAAATATTAAATATTAATATATTAATTAACGTATTAAAATATTAACATATTAATTAACGATCGCATTAATATAACTTTACATTTGAAAGTACAACATAAATATAACGGAATGTATGAATTTTCAGCATTTTAATTTTTGTTAGTAATTTATAAATAATCATCAGTTTAAGAATCTGACAACAAAAATGCATAAAATGCAAAAATCATAAAATATATTTTATTATATATTTTTTAATTATACATTTTTTTAATTATAAAACTGTACAAAAAAAGAAACTTTTTCTTTAGAACAAAATAAACATATAAATAATAAAACATCCAGAAATACTATGCGACATATAGACTCCTTTTCACAATATCTTTTTCTCGATAAACGGAAGATTGCAAGCGAAGATCTCTTTTGAAACTATTTATTGCACTAAACGAGAATCCTGCTCCATCTTCTTAAGATAAATACTTGGCGATCTTCTCTTGTGAAGTAGAGATGAGCAGTGTTCGTCAATTGTTATAATGTTCTTACCTCTTATACCCCTTATAACCAAATCTGGGTTAATGGAAAAGTATCAAAGTATCGGAAATGCGAAGTTTTCACCTGCCAGCTGAATGCAGAGTGCAATCTTTATTTACAAACTCATTGAAGAATTAAGAAATAAAGTGCGTCACGGTCCGGGAAAATATTAAATTATAAGATATATTTATTCATGATAGAAAGTTCCGGCACTCCGTAACAATTACTATCGTACATAAGATAATAGATTGACACGTACATAAGATCGTAGATTATTCCGGGAATCCGCTAGTCAACGTCACTCTAATGCCAAATACGCAGCTAATTTGGAAACACCGACTTGCCATATCAATCTCACCAGAGAGATCAGCTTTGTTAATGTATATTGCGTTAATGTATATCGAGATGAATAGAATGGCCCATTATAATGCATTCTATATACCTCAATTTTCGAATATTCTAGGACCATTACGATAGTTTTAATACTGATTTTTCGTATTAATTTTTCGATTAATTACAGTATCTCTTATCATCATTAAGCTTAATATATTATTCTAAAAAATATGTGAATATGGATTTAACATCATCCGGTGCTTATATAATTTTCACTGCATTGATATTGATATTTGTATCAACGGTGAAAATTATATAAATGTCACATCTATGTCTATATTTTCAGTGTAACGATAAGTGTAACGATACTGACGCAAATTAAACATTACATTTTGTTTTTATTTATTTATTGTTATTATGTATTATTGTTTTCTATTTGTAATGTACGGAGGTGATGAATTCAAATAATATCTATATGATAATCAATTTCATCAAATATCAAATGAATCATTTATAATATTAATTTATTAATTAATGCGTTTCTGCGGAACGTTCTGATATTGAATGCACATTGCTTTAATAGGAAATAGACCTAGCGTATCGAGTTAATCTCGAGATAATGAACCTACCTAGAATCACTCTAGGACTAATCTGAACCTGATGACAAGTTGCATGCACACAAGTTCTCTAATTGTTAGTAAACCGATTAAAAATTGGAAGGACTAATTAAACGAATGTTAATTAAAACTATGAAACCATCCAAACGAATCCGATCAGTCCCGATCAGTTTAGTGTGTTTTTGAAATTAATGTCGGATATCGACCTTCTAATAATGATGTACCTGATTATCTTCCATTTCATTATCCCTTTCATTATTCCTTTGACTTCAATCAAAAAGGTATATAATCTGCATTTGCAAACTAACATCTACTTTAATCTAATATCATAACTAAATTATAAATCAATATCTTTTTTTTAGAATATATAATATAATTATGGACTCGATTGAATCAGTCAATAATTAACATTTTCTGAGAACTCAAACTTCGTTTCATTGAGAATATTTAATATAAATTATGAATAAAAATAATTAATGATTAAATAGTATTTATATTAAAAATAGTATTTATATTAAAAAATGTCTTAAAGTATATAAATTAATCGATTTACAAAAATTAAATAAAACTTGCGCATAACTATTTCTTGGCAAAAATGACACTAATTATCACAGATTACTACAGATTTTAAGTTACGAAGATAATGACGGAAAAATTAGTATAATCCATCTTGATTTTTCTTATCTTCCTCGTTTATCAGACACTTTTTCATATAATTGAGAGATTACTTTTACTACCTAAAGAAATAGCAGTGATCCCTCTGCCATCCCACTTTTACATTTCTTATCTTTACTCATTCGAGAAACTAACGGAAGTTAAATAACTATTCTAGCAAGAACAACTTTCTTATTATGAATCTTATTATTATCTCGCTCAATATAATCATATATTATGCAACTTTTTGTTAATATACTATTTCATTTTTCATATATATGAACCGAATGCACATACAAATATATGTATTTGTATATACACGCGCGCACTGTAAACTTCTAAGTTATGTACAATATTTGCGTGACTATCAAAGCTCCAATGGCCTTCACAGCACTTAAGATATTAAATTAGAAACACAGCGTCATATTCCATAGGGCTTAGAGAATCGTGGAAACTCGCGTCAGTGAGACCGACCGACCGCGGGCGAATATTCTGTAATGTAAATCCCGCAGGAACAAAATTATGAATAAAATAGTCGGAGCCAGTGAGCGGGCACGCATATAATCGGAAACTATTTCATCGTTCGCGCAGTATCGTTTAGCTCAGCTGACAATTACATAGCGACAGTAATACGAACGACGTATATATTCAACGACAGTAATCGCTATCGCAACGATGGAGAACTCGGCCTCTTGTCGGGAGTTATGTGTCGAATAAAATGTCGTTCACGTTGAAAGGAGGATCAATTTAATGATCGCAATTCTGATTCTCGCAAGAAGGGCCTCGAGAGTGGTCGAATGGCGAAGAACCTTTATATGAGCTATTTTCTATGGTTTACGCATCTTTATCTTTATGATTACGCTCACGTAAAATCGGGATTTAATATGAAAGCCAGGGACTTCCTAGAGCGGATTTCTTATACCACTCTTGCACTCTTGGACACATCTATTTTCGGAAAATCGCGCGAAAGGAGCGCGAGGAAAGGCAAGAGAACTTGTACTGTGAGGCTTGTACTTTTAGCCAAAAGAAGAGCCCGAATGCATCAACTTAAATATCTCGGGCATAACTTGGAAAATCCGAGGAAAGCGTCTCGATTAACATATAAGATTCTTTGAAAAGCTTCTTGAAATTTTGGCTAATAAGAGTCTTCACACTTACAACAGCTGTGTGTAGCGACTGTTTCGACATAATCAAAATTCAATAATATCAATTTTAAGAAATTTAATATTCTTCGCGCATGAATTGTTATTAATTCGGGAATTAGTTTTATAATTGTTTGCAAATTGTGTATCATTTCATCTTATGCATATGAATTTACGTAATGACGATCGAGAAGGCTTTTATAGACATATTTCTTATACGGAATTTAATTTTGAAGTCAAACAAGACTATTTATCATGTTTTATTTAATTAATATAATGTTTCTTTATTGCAAATTTTCAATGGAATTGCCTGTTTGATAATTTGAAAAAAAGTTATTAAAAAAAATAGAAAATATGTGAACAATATCCATATAAAACAATATTTTACAACAATTCACATTTTATTGCCGCTGGGATATAAAAATATTCCCAGGTTAATAAAAAATTTTATAACTATTAAATCTACGCTTTTTTATATATAAATAAAAGTGATATCAAAACAGTAACTATAACGATTCGCTTTATCGTTTGATTTATCTTGAAATAAATCAGCAAGTAAGTATTTTTCACGCGAATATCGAAGAATGCCAAACGCAAAATTTCGACAAATGCAAAAGATTTCCCGCGTCTAGAATGTCGCATTCAACAACGACTCCAAAGACGGACGAATGTGATTGACTTACGAGTTTTCAGATCCGGCGATTTCCCGAGCAGTTATGAATGCGATTCGAGACTTCCCAAAGGGAATAAAAGCGTAACGGGAGGAAACGCACAAATCACCGAGTATCTTCTGAGTATCTAGGACGGAGAATTGCGAACATTCATAACGCAACGAAGGTGCAGTTCGCGCCACTTACAGAACGACGATAACTTTGTCACCTGGGGTGCCTTGTGGCGGTTCTGTATTATTCGTGCCCCGAGTGCGCGTATCTGTCGGCCACAATAAATATTGCGAAACCATCAGATTCTTAGAGCTCAAGAGACCAAATGTTAAAGTAAAAAAAAAATGTTCAACGAAGTTGAACACATTGACATTCATTATCAAATTTTCTGTTATAAAAACACATATAATGATATAATTTAGATTATAAAAGAATTTGCCACAGTTCTTATATCGTAAATTATTATTTTTTCAATTGAATTAATCAAATCAATAATTAACACTTTCTATGAATCAAATTTCACTTCCTTGAGAATATTTAATATAAATTTCGAATAATTAAATAGCATTTATATAAAAATAATGTCTTGATGTGTCTAAATTAATCGATAATCTGTAAAATTTAAGTAAAACTGGCGCGTGCAAGGCTACTTTTTCGTAAAAACGATTCTATTAAGATTAAAATTATTAATTATGAAGCGATATTCTGCATTAATTATGAAATTAATTATAAACTACATACTGCAATGTTATTATAACTATAAGAACTTAATTAATTAAACTAATCTTTCCTATTCTACCTTTTCCGAACTATCTTTTCCGATTTTTATTAGCATTTCTTCATGTTTCTCCTCAACTTTAATGTTTCAATGTCGTCGTAAATAAGCGAGATAGTTCATCCTGCACTCGGAACGTTCTAAACACTTGCTACAAGCAGTTGAAAAAAGCTAACGCATATATATATATATATATATATACTACGTGTATATACTGTTTCCGAGGCGCAATAACAGCCATAGTAATATCCAACGCCATAATTCCACCGGCCGACATCCGACGACGTCTATGAAAGCGTGACAGGTCGATCGATCGCATGACTGGTTTGATCAGCGTCCGTTATTGCACATGATGAAAAAATCGGTTCCCTTGGGCTCACCCTTTCACGGTGACTCATTATGAATATCAATCAATCTGCGTCATTTGATCCCCTATCGTTATTATCACGATGCCGTGAAAGTAATCTTGAATGCAAATGAGTTAATAGTTGAGAAAAAACAACAAGTATTTAGTAGCTTTGGATTATAACTTGAACAGCAAAAATATTTTTAATTTTCTTGAATATCTTGAACACAAACAAAAAATTAAAAAATTCCGGAAAACTTGAATATAACAGATTACATGCCCAAAAAGAAACCTACGAAAATTTACGACTTTTCAATATGAAAGCTTAAAGTTTTCCCTATAAAATCATTTTTTAAAAATGTTCTTAAGATTTTTTGTTACTGAATTATTGTAAATTAAATAAGAGGAACATTTTGATTTGATTGCTCTATTAAAAATCATCGTTGCGAATTAAAAAATAGATTTTTCGAATCGAATAGCACAATTGTCACATTTTTTTTAAATATGTCAACATGATACAAATAAAGTAACGCAACGAACTTTTATTTCGTGACTCAATATTTTAAATGATTCTATAAACATAAAAATATTAAAATATAACATAATAATAAAGTGATAAATTTATAAATAATTAGTAAATTGATATTAATAATTGATAAATTTTAACAATTCAACTTAACGAAGTAAAGGAAATTTATGTTTTTCTTAATTTTACTTTAGTAATTGATTGCATAATAAATGGTATCAGTAGCATAAGCTATTTTATCAATCAATGAAAATCAATTCCTTTAAGTATTATTGCTTATTCCCATCTAATCCCCTAATGCCTAAAAAGAGAACAAAAGGAACAAACGGAGAATGGAAGTAGAAGAGTTAAGAAACGGAGATGTTGAATGCAGCAAGAAAGAGTAAACTTTATCTGCAATTCTCGATACGTAAGACGAATTGGCAACGAACGATTCTTCATTTCCTCCTCTTTTGGCTTTTGTATGCCACCACGCTATACGATCTCGTTAATTAGAATCGATGCTACCGAAGCTCGCTTCGGATACTCCTTTTTCACCCCCTCTTCCAACAGAAGGGGACAATTGTTTCCCAAGCTTCTCATTGTTCCTTTCTTATCGACGAATAACGAAGACGCCTTGAGAAAGTCCGGAGCAACGCGTAATAGAGATTAATTATTCCCGTTTATACTTCTTCGTTTTTGTTATCTTAATTCCTCGAACGAGGTTAACGGATATTATTTTCATTATTTTAACAAAATGAGCAACAGAGTCTGAATCAACATTAAAGTTGCCAATGAACAGAAAGAATCGCAATATTTTAGGATTAGGAAGGATTCTCCCAGTAAGAAATGATCGTCAAGTAGACGTCGAATAGACATCAGAAGACACGATAGTGTTCGATGCTAAGAGCACGCGACGAGACCAGCTTTATCTTGTATCTTTACGCGAGCCGGTAAATTGCTAAGATCTAAAATTATTGGATCTCAATAAAGATTAAATTGATCAAGTTCTAACTTAATTGACGTCGATATTAAATTGTATTGATACCAACTTGCCATCAATTCAGTCAGAATCATTTATCACTAAACAGGTAAGGATTCTATTATGTAAAATACACACGTAGCGAATTATTTTCGTAATAACGCGACGTTTGCTTTGTATTTTCGGCGAATTTCGGCTGTGTATCCTACGAAACGTGTCGCCACTTGTGGAGGGGAAACATTATTTCGTGCTAGGGCTTATTTACTTTCTCAAACTCCAACAGCTGGAGTGTATATGATGATAAAGTCCAACGCGAGTAAAACGTATCGAAGTTTGATTACTCGGATCACGGATCATGGAGGAACGAGCTGAAGTTACACGTCAAAATTTGCGTCTGTCGTCAAGTAACTTTCGACATTTAACGGAACACCCGGTATACTTGTAGAAAGCGTTTACCTGTTATTAGCCGTTGCTCTTGGAAAGTACGTATGTGCCTTACCGTTCATACGACTGGAGGAGTCTGGAAACAGAGCAGAATGCGGGCGCAATTACGATTAGCGCTACGCGCTAATTACTATCTAATTGCCTAATTACGGTCGAGTGCTATCTATTTTCAAGCTGAGACAGATTAACTTATTATAGGAAAGACAATAAGAAATTCCCCCACATGACTGCAGGAGTATCGATTAAGCCCTCGAAGAGATTTACTTTCTTACTACATATATCTATGGACGCATTAAAAAACACACATGATAAACATTATTGCAAATTTAAATCAATTTCTTTTATGAACTTGAATTCAATATAATTTTTCTCCTTATTTCAAAAGTGATATACAACTAAAAAAAACATGAAAAGGAGAAAACATATTTTTCAATATGACAAAATTATTAACTAATCAACTCGACAAAAAGAATATATTATTAACGTGATCAAATGTCATATTTACATTTTCGTTTTATAACCTTTAACAACTTTCACAAACTGTGACAATTTTGACAACTTGTTTTTAAAGCCATCCTTTTTTTAATTGTGACGATTTTGACGATTTTTTTATGAATTTAAGTTAGTTTACTATTGATGATTGACAGAGTAATGTTTACCTAAAAAACTCATTTATATGTAGTAATAACTCGAAAATTACATTTTTTAAATTGTGTCCTTCCTTCCAAAATAAAGGAATGATACGCTTCGTGTTCGAGCTTATTTAGAAATAATTTGTTTTTTAAGTTTAATCACGTTTACTCTGTAATTAACTGTACATACATAAATTAATCATAACGCACGATATGCACACATTGCGAAAGCTATGTGAAATATACATGTGCAAACATAGTTCAAACAAACCCCCAACGTAAATCTTCATGCGCGTAATATAAATCAATCACCGCGAAACGCAGGATAGTAAAACAAAAAGATTAGCATGCAAAATATTAGCAGGAAATTGTCACGAACTCGATTACAATCTGCTCGTCCGCGCCGCGTTGCTTCTCCCTGTAATCGAATGCACATAATATGGAGAGAGGATCGATAAACGTGTAACCCATCCCGGCTCCACAATGCGGTTCCCTCGCACCACATATGGGCTCTTACATCTCTGTCGGAAAGTAAAGCGGACAATTTGCTCAGAAGCTTATTATGCGCTCGCGGCCAATAATAAGCGATATTGTCAAATGCAATATGCGCACCAAGGTGATGGCAGAGCTGGTATTGTATCTACCCGCGTCATGTAATCGTACATTCGGACAATTGGATACCAGTCGTGAAACCCGCGGGACTCATGACGTCGCACGACACCACCAATTTTGCCTCCGCTAAAGTTCTGATCGTCTTTGTACGCTTACAGAACAAGGTTAAGATAGGATCGACGATCGTTGCTACTATTATTTTTTTACTTATTACTACTTATGCTTTGAAACGATTTTCGTGAATTTGTTATCGTGCGACGCTACGAATACGAATCGCAATCGCGTAATAGCATCGACGGCAAACGCTCGCCCTGTTTGTATTTAGCACCAAACGCGGCGTGTAATAATTTCGGACCGTATGGCTCGGTAACATAACGTTAAATGTTATTTTAAAAAATATCTAAGATAACGAATGCTTTTAAAAATATAAGAAAGAAATTGCACTGCGTTCGAGTATATGCATAGATATACTCGAAAATTTACGCAAAGTTTAACTAACTGTTAAACGCCACTATGGGAACAACACATTTAAAAATATAACACATCCAATCCAATTAAATTTCACTTATGATTTTCATAAAAATGAATATATTGTAAACATTTTTTTTTTAATCAAAATGCCAATGTTAAATTCCAAACATAATAGTGTAGTAAGCTTTAAAATCATAAGAAAACAATCAATCATAATCGATTATTCTCCTCACGCTTCTTCGATTTTAATTGGCAACATCTTACGGTTTAAAAGCTTGCTACATCTATTATGTTTCGGGACTTCGGAACATAATGACACTAAACGAATGTATATATCTTTATTAATAAAAAAATTATATGAGAGTAAAAGAAAAAAAAAGAATTGGACAAATGTTGGATATGCTATACCAAAAAGGCATTTGAGAGTTAAAGGGACGGCCAAATATTTTTATTTAATACATAAAAATGAACAAAACGAATAGAAAGCGCAAATGAAAAAATAGATTTTAATGAAGTATGGTTACCATTTTATTACACTATGTTACTTTTGGTTTTTAACATTTTTCTATGGCAACGCGTGTTTCTTTAGGCGTGTCACTGAAAATGCTTTTGCGTGCCGCAAGTTGGCTAGTGCTGTACTAAACAACAAAATTATTGTTTTATGATGATACTTTAACGTAACGATTATGGCTAATATTACTTAATCAATTTTTTTTTCGATTTTAAAATAAAATTCAATATTACAAATTTTTACGAATTACGCGATAGTTAAATAGAAGTTCATAATACTAGATTATAGTATTAATATTTCAGGATGTATTTCAGAATTATCGTAAACATATTTATATATATATATATATCACGCATCTTTGCAATTAAACTTTCCATGATAGAGCTTCTCAAAATTGTTAAATTTTGTTTGATTATTTTCGGATTGTATTTTATAACATGCGTGATATCTAGTAGTACTTTATCTACATTAATCGACATATATTTGGCGTGAGAATAATCTTTGTATTAATCATCTGATATATATATATATATATATATATATATATATATATATATATTATATAGTAAGTAAGTATTATAGTATTACTATACGTCGTACGTACGTAAGAAGAAGACGGACACGAGAGTAGTAGTAGTAGTACTAAATAAAA
>NW_012130073.1:2521462-2531589 GCF_000143395.1 Atta cephalotes
TTAATTTATTATATAGTAGTATATATAGTATATACTATACTATATACTANATATATTAGTAGTAGTAGTAATATTATTATATATATATATATATATATATATATATATATATATATATATATATATATATATATCGATGTAAAAGAAGGTATTACTGATTTCATCGCTACGTGAAAAAGGAGCGCACAGATAGTCGATGTCATAAAAAATTCTTAGTGGGAAACGCGCTTTTGATACATCACGCGCAAAATACGTTTATTTGGAAAACTTCCTTAGCATCGTAATTTGCGGGTGTACATAAAACGTCAAGGGAGCTACGTCTAATTAATACGTGATGCGGAACAAATGTTTACAGTGTAATGAAGTCGGTAACGCGCGTGCCAGACACGCCTGGTTAACGTAGATTAGAATTTATCATGTAATGTTGAAACATATGATGTTACGCTGTGGTTGTAGGAATAAAATAACGACTATATTAATCGATGAGATAAAAAAAATTAGAATGCGCGCGTGTGTTATGTATTTTTTTTTTTTTTTTTTAANGAAATGAAATTTCAATACACGTAGAAGTTTTGATTTAAACAATTTCGTTCTTAGCTGCGCTATTATTATTATTATTATTATTTTATTATTATTATTATTATTATTATTATTATTATTATTATTATTATTATTATTGGAAAAATAATTTTCAACACTCTTGTTATATTTATATCGTTAATAATAATTGAAGATATGTATTAAGATATGTATTAAGAAGACAAGGACAAAAAATATGATACCATTTTATTTCATTATTTAATTATTCTTATTTATCTGAAACTCTATTTAAAAATAGTACGTTTATCACTTCAAGAGAATTTTATTTGACATGTTTAAAAAGTTCAAACATATATGAGAATAGTTTATACAATAAAGCTCTTAATTTAACAATCAATATCAGTGCCAGTCGCATAAAATTCAGTACATAAATATACTATAATCGTAAATATTTTAGAATTTCAACACATGTTCTAACACGAATCGAGAATATCCAAAATAAATGATATGACATTATATATTTACTAATTGACTTCATTTTGAATTAGATTGATTTTCCAACGCTAATAAATACACTTTCAAATAGAAACTTGAATAACATTTAACGCCAATAAGGCAAAATGAATTTGATAGTTTCTAATGGAATACAATCATAATGCCATTTCCATTTCTGGTAGTCAATCGTCAATCGAAATCGAATCTTACACATTTGCTCATGTTCTATCAAGACATTGACGAATACGCGTTCATTAACATGCGACGATATCCGTGTCTATCTAGTCACGTTAGTTTAACCGACTAGATAGATCAATATATCCGACCATACATTGATATTCATTACACTACTTTCTCTTAATACATTTGCTTAATTTATTATAGCTAAACTATCGGATAACGTGTACACTAATAAAAAATTCTTCTGGATATTTAATGCGAAATCTCTCAGATTTCATGTCCATTTAAGTTTCCATCCAAGAAATTCATCAAAGAAATTTTCATCAAAATTAATTGTTAATTTCAATCGTACCAATTACTCGCTTTTTCTGACAGACGGATTAACTCATTAATCCCACTTAATTAATCGTTCCGTTAAACGTGATTATTCCTAATATTTTAACAGCAGTGTTTCTCCAAACAAAAATTTCTTTATTTATCTATTCATTACTCTACATATGGTAATTATGTAATTATGCTACAGTATTTAATTGCTTTTATTCTATTTAAATTAAATTAGAAAAACACGTTGCTATGTTTACATGCTCGTAACATCCAAATAAAGATAAAAAATGCAAAAAAGTTAAAATTTAAAATTTTTGAAAATATATATACGTATAAATGTAACAGAATTTAATGGAATCTACCTTAGCTGTAGAGTAAAGTACTCCTACAAATTAATATAAACTATCTAACAAGAAATAATCAAGAAACAATTTCACTGAAAAATAATACATATTTTTATAACAATTTTAATATTTTGTTAAACTATATCATTGCAACAATATTATTTTCAAAACAATATTATTTTCCAAAAAAAATATAATAAAATATAATAAATATATAATAAATTGCAAAAAAATATAATAAATTGAGAGCTTTATATTTATGGCCAACGTTGCATAAAAACTTACACTACTGATCTATATTACATTAATTTAATAAGAAAAGTCAGAATTAGTATTAATTTTGAATTCAATTATATATGTATATATAATTGCAAAAGGCTTTACTAATATTCAATATCATCATTATTTTATATATACATACATAACATAATGTGAACACGAATTAAATTTGTATCACTTCTTGAATCAACAAATCGCATGACTTTTATTCAAAAAGAATTAAATGCCTTTTATTATGTTTGACGTAGAAGCACTCAATGCGTTTTACATAAAAGCCGTCTATTCGATCCTCTCTTTCAACCTCATCTGGTATCCTAAATGCAAAATCCGAGATTAATCCAGTGACGCTGACAAAATTCGCGGATTAAATCACTCGGATTTAGTAAACGAAACGTGACGAGGAGATATTCGACTGGTGAGATTTAATGGACAGACGTCATATCATGTCAAAAATGCTCGTGTCGAATTGATGCCGCCTCGTTGCATTCTCAGATTCGGAAACGACAGGAACAGAGGTTTGAAAGAGAAAAATGTAGATGCGAAATGGTATGAGCTTTATTCTCTCGCAATTCTCTGTCAGAACAATACAGTATGCACTAAAAGCCAGTATTAATTTACCTGTAAAATATATTTAAGAGAATCAAGTATAGGAGTCCCGTGTTTTGGAGTCATACTGGGAAATAAATTATGGCAAATATTAGAAATAAGTACTAAACGAGTTGTTTTCCTTTTCTCTTCTCTTCATTATCCGCGAGTATTATTAATAGAATTTGTGCTATCCGTGAACAAATCCTTTAAATAAATGATTTTATAATAATCTGGCTTGTGAAACTAATTTCGCCCACGCTTATGAGCATCAACATAAATAAATTAAAGTTTGTTTTAAGTCTTTTAATTCTTTTTTTTTTCCAGAAAAAATAATAATGTTCTTCATAGTTAACTAATATAACAAGATATTTGTACATTGTTAAAAATAAAATGTTAATTAGACATATTATTATGGAACTTTCTGAGACATGCAAAAATGTTAGAATTAATACAAAAATATTAATTTTAACATTTTTACATGTCTCAGAAAGTCCACTATATATGTCTTTAAGTTAAAATTAACATTTTATTTTTTAATGTATATAATATTTTTAATTGACTTTATTTTCATTGTTCTACTGTTTCAAAAATAACAATATGTTCTGCACTTTTAATATCAAAAAATCAAAAATAAAGAAATGTCATGCTATCTTCACGTTCCAGCATAACTTCCTCTAAAGTACATACCAGATACCACCGAATATTACGACATCTGTCAAGTGTTGTCAAATTTATTAATTGTTGTGGAATTTTGTCCTGAAATGTCATATAATAATCAATTTAGTTTAAAAGAAACGGAAACACTTGACAGATATTGTAATATTCGATGGCATCTAATATTTTAGAGGAAGTTATGCCGGGAACGTGAAGTTAGTATGGCATTTTTTATTTTTAACTTTTTAAAAGTGTAGAATATTTAGTAAAAATTTATTTTTAAAAAAACAGTAGAACAATGGAAAGTGCTAATGGAACAACCACTATTTTTTGAAAATTAATAAAATGCGTGCTAACTTTATAGACACGAAAACTTGGCTCTAATATATCAAAAGTTGATTCGCTAAATAAATATTTTAAATTAATAAAAATTATGAATTAAAATTGATTTATCAAATTCATTTAATAGTTACAGACTGACATTATTAATGTAATGTGAGTAGCTTTGAAAATATGTTTATCTTGATTCAGTGGACTGAATTATTGTCATTTGAATAAACGTTCCTACGTATTAGCTTAATCATTTAACGCTTAAGTAGCAATCAGTATTGTTTAACATAATACAATCCAAAATACACGTACGTAAATCATAATTTGGGTTAATTCGGGCATCGTGAGTGCATTTCTCATACTAACCACGAGGAATATTACAAACTGACATTTACAGTTGCAATCAATTGTATACGTAACATTAAAATGTACTCTTCCATGCGAATATTTTACTTAGCGCCGAAATTAACGCATTCGTTATCATCGTTCTCTTACTCAGCATAAATTTTCATTTTAGTAAAGAGAATGGCCGCATTTATTTATCAATAATTGAATACTTTAGCAACATGCAAATTTTCCACAGATTTAGTCGCGACCTATTTTCTCAATCCATATTGCCAATTACGATTTATTTCGACTAAAACTAATCAAATTTCCAATAAGAATATAATTAAGCATCAATATTAATAATCCAATAAAAACAAAATATTAAAAAACAGCAATAACAACAATAAGAAATAAAAATATGAAACAAATTTATAGATTGTAAATAAAGTCGATAAATAAAGTCGGTAAACATATTACTTTATTATTATTTATTTTATTTTATATACATATGTGTGTGTATGTAATTTCTGACTGCTTCTAAGGGAAATTATAGAGAAAATAAAAATTGATCAATAAAGTCAAAACATTATTTTGTACAATTAAGATATTATCCATGTTGCTAAGTCATTCACTAATGCTGTCTAATAATATAAAAGCAGAATTTGTACAATCAAGTAATATTCATAAAAAAAACATTTAATAAATTTTAATAGATAATGAGTTAAAGTAGGAGGATAAAAGTATCTCCTACTACATCCTCTTTATATTTTTCGAAGATAATAACATTGAATAGTAAATTAAGAATATTTGATCGACTTTACTTTACTATATACAAATATTTAATCTGTATAGTTAGTTTATTGTTCACATTCATCACAATAAATTATGATATTACGATCTCAAATATGAGGGCTATTTGTAACTGAAGGAGTTACGGTAATTCCATCGCTAAGTTTGGAACCAATGCGGGCGAGAGTTAAGTATTTAAGACGCTGTTAAAGTTTCACAGACTTTTCCGTGGACTCACTGGACCGGGCTTTTTGAAGTGAGCAGCTGTAAGGAACTTTGCTATATATAAAACATGTTCAGGACACATACGCACTCTTTCTCTTTATCTTTCTCCCCCCTCCCCCTCTCCCTCCCCCTCCTCCCCCCTCTCTCTCTCCCTCTTTCTCTTCTCTTCTCTTCTTAATCTAATATGCCCGAAAAATTCTTCTAAATATTGGACCATGCGGTCCAGTCTAGATTTTACAGGTCGTACAATAATCCTCGCGGTATATGCCTTCAGCTAACTCAATTTCCTCTCCTCGTGTTCTAATAACTCGACGAAAATTAAACTTATTCTTGTTATCTCCGCTCTCAATTCAACAGACTCCTTTCGCGCGCAGGATTAAATTTATCTAACTCCAATTGAGAACCGCATATTCTTTCTGCCTAAATAAAATAATTGATGCTGACTTAATAAATTAAGAAAGAACATAATGCAGTATTGTGATTTTTATTTTGTACTGAAATAAATAACATCTTGAATTAGATTTTTTTATCTATTTGCTTTAAATATACTGCTTTTACTATTATTACTTCATAGGTATCAATGAGAATTTTGATGAAATAAAAATTTAATATTAAATATGAAAAATATATCAAGAATTTAGATAATTGAATTTATTATATTAATGTAAATAGAAAAATTATCTAGAATAGAAAGATCATTGAAGTATATCGAAAAAATATTTTAAATATTATATAAACGACTCCCACGAACAGACATTCTCCCCTTCTCTCTCATGCTTTATAACAGGCTTTAACTTCCAAGACGACTAACATGCTATAACGCAGTCAACCTCAGTCAACCTCAGTCATCACGCGTAGAACGTTCGCAGCGGAAGGTAGTCAGAAGTCGGAGAAATCGATTGCAATCGAAATCGTTATCGATATGCACAATGTTCGACATTTTTCTATTATTTCACGACTCTTCATGCAAATGTGCACTGCTGTGAAACAATTACTATTTGAAAATGTTATTCGTTTTTCAACAATTAAATTTTATTGCCTATGTGAAACAGTGTTCAATAAAAAATTGTTAAATAATTGTACATTAATAAAAAACTCAATTGAGTTTAAAAACGTTATTTATTTACGCACGTGCACGTTTGAGTTTTCAGAATATTTTTAATTGTATGAAAATCCGCAAAGTTACAACCTTGTTTGTATTACGGCTAAAAATCATGAATATTAACTGTTTAATAATATATGCCATGTTAACAAGTTCAGAATATGGTTTAATCTCCCACAAAGGTATAGAATGTTATAAGAAAAAAATTTCATAGTCTTCCTCGGAATTTTAAAGGTTGTTATTTGACAATTAAAACACTGACATAATGATTCATTGCTCTATTGTTTCCCTTCACAAAATATTTTATCAATGAATCAATGAAGTAGATAACTAGGCAAGCACATTGCCGATACAACCCTGAGCGACTTTTCAACTGTACAAATCCGCGGCAGTTGTTTCGTGAACGAAAAAAGTATTACGACTGCAGTAGACTAACACGACCGGTGAGAAAAAAAAGAAACAAGCTTTTGCACCGACCGAAAACCGTAAAATGCACCGTAAAGCGCGTTACTGCGAGCCATTTAGAAAGATCGATCGATCCCGTGAACACTTTCAGAATGATCGATGCATCGTCCCAGTATGCCGGTTCCTTTTTCCAAAATAGAAGACTGGAATCGTTGCTAGTGTGGAGATAAATCACCGATTTTCTCCAGTAGTGTGTATTGAAAAATACGGGAATCATAAATTGTAGTAATCTTGATAATATACAAAGTTTCAAAAAGTAATCTATTATTTATTATCGTGCATATATTTAAAAAATTTTTACATATACCAAACGGAAGATATTAACTTATGCCACAGTTCGTCAAATATGTCAAATGTTTGATCGAATCGATTCTTCACTAAAAAAAATAGATGTCGCAACTAAAAAATAACAAAATGTTATCTAATGTATCATTATTTCTGTAATATAATAACTTAATGATCCTTTTCTGAGAGCCCTCTTAATACACAAGGGATAAGTAAAATGGCCGTGTTACACATTTTTATTTCATGTTTTATTATTATTTCTTTAAAATCTGATATCTCATAAAAGAGATAAAAATGTTTTAATGGGAATAGTGTTCCTTACCAGAAGAAGAGAAAAGAAGGAGCAGAAACGAAACTCGTGAAACAAGACAATGAACCTTATATGTCGTATGATAGTCTACTATTTCCTGGCTATTTATTTAAAGGGTCTACTGCAATCTTTGAAGTTGTACGCCGGTCATCCTTCGGACCTTGTAAAGTGCACTGCTGATTTTGACGTAAGTACACATTTTCATTTTTTTTATTAGGTATGTGTATATAATTTTTAATCAGAAATACAGAAAAATATTCGTTGAAAATGTAGCAATGAAATTACATCTCATTTTAATTCACAAATCGTATTACAAGTATAATAATAAACATCATTTTTCTAACATGTTGAAACACTTTCAGAATTTACATTTGTCTCTTATTTTTATTTCGTTGTAATTTAATTATGTACTTTATATTTTTGAAATTTCTAAAAAATTTTAAAAATTTTATTAAATTTTATGTCATAATATTTAATATCAAACATTGATAATATTTTATATGGACAAAATAAGTATTTGTACAGATTTTTTTTAAGTACAAAATAATTTAATGTTGCATATTGCAAAAGAAAATACAAGATTTTCAATATGATCTCAATATAGACAAAAACTGTCTATTAGCAAATAAAGGTAGTGATATTCGATATCGGCAAAGAATGCGTAATACTTTGTCGCTCGATCATGGATGCTTGAATGTCTTGAATGTCCGCGATTATCGTACAGGATATCCTCGACAATTTTCGAGGACTGGTTTCTCCATAGCTCACCTGTGCCGCCCAGTGGGGTCGGTGGAACCCCTTGCGGGCAGCAATGTGCTGCGAATGGATCGCGGTGAGTCAGCAACGATAAATCGAGCGATTTATGAAGCGGCACGGCCAACGACCATTCTCGAGAAATAATGTCGGGATCGATCTACGACGTTGAAGCGGGTTGTCAGAATTTTTAGACACCCATCAGCCCTGTTAATTGTCTCAGACAAGAGTCTCGGACGCTTTTATATGGCATTATTAAATCAATTCTTGATCATAATACTGAACCTCTTAGAACACGAAGATGCTCTTTGAAAAATATTTTAAACGTTTAGTCATGCATATTTTTTATCTGCTAAGTGAAATAATTCGCGAAAAAATATGTAAAAATTAATAAATTGTAAATTTTATTATATAAAAATATAATCTTTTACTTTTACATTTAACTTTGTACTATGTAAATATTTGTTATTAAATTTTTTTTAATATTTATAACATTAATAATTTTTGTATTTAACAGGTTCAATAAGTAACTGTCAATGTCAGATTTATAAATCGGTTTAAAATTAATTATTTTTTTTTATAATACAGCATCAATATTTTTCGAAATTTGTTTGCTGAAAATATGAGAACAAAGAATTTTTCAGAAATTTTATGGATACATATTTTCATCAAGCTAAAATTAATTTCAAATTTATCAAAAATCTATCATTAAATTCAATCTTATTTTGGAATATTCATATATGATAAAACATAATTAATTATATAAAAACATCCGTTAGACACATAAATTATATTAAAAAGTATTATTAAATCACAGATAGTTTTTCCAGCAAGCATATTTATTAAAGTGCTCAATAAAGCCTGTTTACGTTAATTATCCACGATCTCTTACAATTTCCTTGGTAACTTTTATCAGACAGGGCTAATTTAATCGATCACGCAAAAAGCTATGTGGCTAATTAATGTCGCACTTTTTACACCCATTTTACGCTCTAGATATATGCCATAGCCATTAGTGGTATTACAAGATCACATCACAGCTCATTACGATAAGTTACTATTATATTACGCGAGAAAATGTGATTTGTAAGTAATACTTTCACGCAAGAAATTACTGAGTGATCTGTTGATTGGCCATTTGATGTAATAAAAATGTCGCGTTTATTAATATAAATTATAAAATATTGAAAACCTATATATAAAACCTTAATCTCTTAAAGTTCCTGTTTCCTCATCATTATTGCGATCTTCAGATTGTGACATCAAAAGCAAGAAAATATAATAAAAATTCTTATAATTATATTGAATAGAAATATTTTTCATAATAACGCAACATTTGAAATCGATAAAATAGATTTATAAAATCTCCTCGAAAACTATCTTCTTGTTTCGAGGAGAAATTAAATCAGATTTATTTCTATATATTATTACATAATTTGATAATTTTATAATTTTATAATTTTTCAAATTAATAATATATAGGAAAAAATATTTTATAACTTTTTATTACCGTGAATATATTTCATTTTATAACTGTGAATATATCTCATTTTTTTATTATACACGACTAATTTCAAATATATTGATAATTTATTAATTAATGAAAAGAAGAATTTCCGCTATATTTCACAAGTAGGTTCCATTGATTGTAAGTGTTTTATTGAAACATATTTTCATATTAATATACTTTACAAGAATTTTTATTGTATATTTTATATATCGCTTCTAACGTCATTGACAAACTATGAAATAGTGATGAGTGAACAGGAACTTTTAACACAATTTCAAAATTTATTTTTTTTCTCAGCACAGATTTAATTCGATACTATATTTTTTACGTTTTTTTCTACATTCAATATCTAATTAAGCATCACGTGAAATTCCATTCACATAAAATCCATTTGGAATTAACTGAAGAATAAGGATTGATTATCTTTATTTGCACTGATGAAAGTTTCTTCATGAAAGACCGTTTAATTTCAATCGTTTAAAAAGAAAGTTTTGCCAGTTTCATAAGAACTTTTTCTCACTTAACTGTTCTTAACACAATGCAAAAGTTTATATATATATATATATACATATAGTTCGTTTCTTTCAGCCATACCATACATAGATTACTTTTTTCTTACAAATCATA
>NW_012130073.1:2531814-2543647 GCF_000143395.1 Atta cephalotes
AAAGTTTCTTCATGAAAGACCGTTTAATTTCAATCGTTTAAAAAGAAAGTTTTGCCAGTTTCATAAGAACTTTTTCTCACTTAACTGTTCTTAACACAATGCAAAAGTTTATATATATATATATATACATATAGTTCGTTTCTTTCAGCCATACCATACATAGATACTTTTTTCTACAAATCATATTAGAACTGTCAAGTTATCCCATAGAAAAAATTTCCCGCGAGCGTTTCGCAATCCCTTTAGAAATGCAGAGATTTCAACGGCACGCATCGTAAGCGGATATGATATTTTGTTCCATAATTATATACCATAATATACTATAATTATATACAAACTTTACAGTCACAAATTTTCCCCAAATTCTCATGAAATTTCTCACATGTTACTGTAATAATCGCTTCTGAATGTCACGACCTCGAAATCATTTCGATGTAGATTCATTCATTAATTCGTTTAACTCTATCGCTCCGCGAGATCATAAAATTTAAAAAGTGAATATTTTATATATTTTAGAAAGAAATCTGGATTCAAATCCTAGTAGAAGTAATTTTCGCAGTAAATTATTCATAATTTTTAAGGTACTTATTAACATGAATATTATTAAATTGCTTATCAATATTAATACTCTAGGTCTATTCATTATTGCGTTTCAAGATATCGACGCGCAGTTTACAGAATTAGATATTTGTATATATAAATATCCAATTCACATATCCGAAATATTGAAGCACTAAGATCCATTTTGGCCGAAAATAGGATTAATATTTCTCTCAATTGAATATTTTGTATTTGCATGTTTGAAAAGAAATTAATCTAACACGACGTAATGTTTATTCAAACGATATATACGGATGTACATATGTATGTAGACATTTATGCAGATACATCGCATATGTATGTTACACGTTCGTGGAGTTCGAGTTTCTGGCATAAGCGATATAAATAAATCGATCGGCACGGATTTCATTAAGATTCAAAGCATCTCACCGTTGCTTAGATTACAGTCTTAAGATTTCAAAGGAAAGTATCCTAAAGACGACACTTTTCTTCATCGTTGATTTTCCTTTCCTTTATCGCATGCAAAATATAGACAATAATGTTACATACTGCAATAAAAATTCCATTCATTTATCGTGTATTATTGTATATTCGCGATCGTGTAGTGGTCGATAATTAAAAAAGTTGGCGAGCAGAGCCGAGCATTTGCTTGAAAGAGATTGCTGCAGTAAAAATGCATTATATCTAAGCGTAACATTCGCCGTAGCATTTTTTCCGCTTAAAATTAAAGTCGGTCGATCAACAATTAACTTTTTAATGGCACTGTCGCGAAAACATTAAATTCCGCTATTTCATGCATTTCATGATCCATCTGACTGAAACGTATCGAAAACTAATTGGGCTTTTTCGATAGATTAACGTGCTTCATCAACTATGCGATCGGGAAAATTTGTAATACACAAATAAAGCGATAAACACAACTTCATTCGGTGTCTCTTAATCCCGTCGTTTTACAAATATCATTGATTATTCATATCGCAAATCTCTTGCATGCTATTATAAGTAAATACATTATTAATTTTTAAACTAGCGACGAAACATAAACAAATATTTTGAGATAATAATGATAATTTTTGTAGCAAAAGCAAAAAATTATTTATACAGAATATAGAAGAATAAGTTCTTATACTCTTCGTACTATCGCTCTAACTCTCCGGAGATGACGCCAAAATCTGTAACAATTACTTACGCTGGAAATTTTTTCCAGCCACTTTTTGCGGAGATTATATACCTGAAATATCCTTAATAAAAAGGCATTAATTAATTACAAGAAACCAAAAAAAAGGAGATAACTTGTAGAAAAAAAAATACTAAATTTTAATAAAAATCCAAATTTCCAGACATAAAATAAAGAAAATTAAATTATTGGACATTTTTGACAAAGAGTGAAAAATGTCCAAATATAATAATATATGTTACAATTGAGTGGATCTAATAAATCCATCGTCAGAGAGTTAAATTAAAGTAAATGCTTTTGCTGCTACTTTCAGCTAAGAACATCTGCTTGATATTTATTTACGTGATCCCTAATATATTGTAAATATACATACGTGTATATACATATTGAAATTATTTCACATTTGAGTTAATGATAAAACATATTATACTATTAATAGGTGCAAGTATTTGTGAAAATGCCATTTCTTCCCTGTCGCGAGTTTGAGTCGCAAATCGAACGCGGGTTCTAAATAATCAAACATTCCGGCCTTGTATGGGACCGGCATGTGTGGGAAGTACAATTTGTCTGCGCCGACAATTTGTCGGCGGGAAAAAAATAGATTCCGATTGAATTTAATGCTCCACGCTGGCTGCGTACACTCCAATCAGCCAGAGTATCAAAGAGCGAACCGGAGCAACCCGATAAACCCGACGATCAGAGCGAAAAGAAAGAGAGAATGAGAATGGACAAAGACGAACAAGACACGTGCGGTCAAAAAACGATAAAAAAATAGTGATAAAGAGGAAAAAAAAGGATTTTAAGGTAGAAAAAAAATATAAAAATCATTCCGCGTTAATTCAATTTTCGATTATACGATAGGATCATCAATCGATTAATCGTCGATCGATAGACCCGCACTTTTATTCATTCGTCCGGCATGTGGCAATGTATCTTTCGCGAAGCACTTTCTGCCCGTCTGACATCCGATCTTTCTTCGACTTTATGTTTTTTTTACTGTCTCGTCTAATCAGCTTACTCGCGATATGAGCAAGCACTCGTGCTACTTGAACGAAATTTATTACATTAAATGAATAATCCCGCATTCTTATTTATCAGTAATTTATAGTCGTCCGTTTAATTCGGTAGAATCATCCACTCCAATTCACTTACTCAACAACTTTCACGTCATATACAATAACTAATACAATAACTCATATACAAAAATACTTTTCCATTCCCGATTAACGCCCAAGTAACAAAATGAATGAAGAATGATGGAAGATTTAGCATGCCAATTTTTATCGCGATACAGACATCTCATTTTCTCCATTACAGCGATAAACTCGATCGTATTCTACGCCAAGTTGGAGCCAATGGTTTTGTTATAAATAAGCCAGCCTTGTATATAAACCGTGTCCAATTTATACACGTCCCCCTTAAAGGCTCGATCCGCGATACATACCATAAATATCCTCCTTCGCTCTTGCTATTTTCCAATCTTGCCACTCACGTTATACGGTAACGCGATACTACCGTTTTACATGGTAACATGCAAGATATTGAAGTCCTACATTTTGTTCTAATGACGAAATGTCAAGGCGCACGTAACAAAGTATTATTTCACCGTAACACGTAATTATCATACTGTCGGTGAACGAATGGAACAAATCTTGAAAAATATAGAGCTTTCCTGTATTTATTACCGAGGCTATTGTGGTGAAAAATATCTATCAGTAAGTAGAAATCTTAAAAGATACATACAGTCAATGAAAAAAGTATTCGTACGAGGAAAAATTTTACAAAGAAAGCTTTATTTGTAGAGAATAAACATTAACAATTTTAAATAAATATTTTATAAATAAATATTTTATTATATAATTTTAATAATGAATACATTCTGTTTTAATATAAACGAATGAATTTCGTGTTCCTAATCTTAAAAGCTAATTTCTGAATTGTACGAATATTTTTTGTGCATTCAAATAATATCATTTTTAATTTTTATTTATTTTTAAGACACTATACACACGCGTTATTTAATTATTTACATCTTTTTTGGTACATATAATTTCGAGAATAATATAGTCTATTTTGTTATTCATGAATAAATTGCTAATTAATCGGCAAGAATGAAGAAGAAATGACCGTCAATTAGATGTCGAAACAATGTCGAATTAATGTCTATATGATCGTATCGATATCAATTTGATATCAATTCAATGAGCCGGATAATGTTTAATTTTTAAAAAAGATTTTTTTAAATATATTTTCCTTATATGAATACTTTTTACATTCACTGTACGTGCCTTTCATTGCATTTTCTGAGATATCCAAGAAATCCATAAATGAATAAAATGTTGCTGGTAAAGGGATATTTAAATAGACCGCATTTATGAAATGCTCACATTTTCCACATTCTTGTATAAACGATAAATTATCGAGATGTTCGAAATAGACTACTATATAATTCAATTATATTACACGTAACTGTCATCCAGCCTCTCACTTTCTTTGTAATAAATTGTAATTCTTTGTAATAAATGGCATCAAGTTTCACAAAATATAAAACTCTCGTATTTTCTTTCTATAATATTGTAATATTCTAAAAAAATATTTTATCATACACAGTGTAATCATACAATTTGTTCTTATAAACATTTATGACGCAAATTACTAAAAATCTATACTAGCTAGCTAGATACAGATCTGGAAATAATTTTGTTGAATCATCAAAATAATTATGTAGGACGCTTAAATATGATGAGTAATGCTACAAAAAGTTTTCTAATAATCAGCTTGAGTATCCCACATAATTATATTTCGATGATTCAACAAAATTATTTTTAGATCTGTATCTAGCTAAATTTTTATTGTAGATATTTCAGCAAAATTTTTTTTTGCATATTTTATAAAATAAGTAAAAGCGTATGAAAAGAGAGTAATCACTTCAATTAAGTTTTTTACGTTTTTTTTTTCAATCGAATTACTTTTTATTTATTTCTCGAATTACATGAGAATGGATTTTTGTTGTTGGTTTAACATGAAACGTATTCACGATAACCGTTTTGTCTTCCATTCTAAAGGTACAGGGTTTCGTGCATTCGCGCATAAATTTCTTCTGAAAACGGAGACATTTTGATCAATAGCTGAATATCAATATACAAATCGCAATGGTCAATTTTGCAGTACAAACGAAGTATTCTTGTGCTGCAATTTTGCATACAAACTCCAAAATTCTTTCTAAATATTAAATTTTATGTTCCTCTTAGCTATAAATTAATAAAAACATTTTGTATATATATATATATATATATATATATATCTCATATGTACTAATTTTAATATTACTTTAATATTATCTTTAAAAATGCTACTGTTTTGTCTGACTACAATTAATTGAGATGTGACTTTTAAGGAGATCCTAAAGCCTGCTGTTTTACCAATTAAATCATGTAATTTTTGTAACAAATACTTTTTCCTCTTTCAAAAATTCAAAAATTCTTTTCCAGGATTAAAGTATACGCATTGATACGTGTCTGGGAAGTGGAGTCTATGCCGAGAACGATCAAAAATTTCAAAATTGATATATTTTTTATGATTTCTTAGTGTAAAATGGCGTCTCAGCTGTCAAGTCGTGACAACATTTGCTTGATATGAAAGCTTTGCAACTTGTAGGGGAAGTCTAGGCAGCGCGGACATGTTAAGATTAAGAAGAAAAAACAATTAATATTGAGATCAGAAACCAATTTTATTCTCATAAATCTCTAAACTTAACTTTAAAAAATTTTAACATTAATATGTCGTCTTAGTTAAAAAAGAGAGAAACCGCTTTGCCCAACCCTCCCCCCTCTCTCCCTCTAGACAAGGCGAATAGAGAGCAAAGCAAATAAAATTTAAAAAATTAGAATCAGTCTTGGTAATCGTCACAAAAGTAGCTACCAAATCCTCTATGCAGCCTTCATGAGTCCATTTGGTACACTGACTGCACTGGATCAGTTAAACAAATCATCATACTAGGCTGCGTTCAGAATCATGGTCCGGATGCACCTAGATGTCATTTTATCCTTGTTGTTCATGAATGTTAAATAAAAATAAAAGAACATCTCGATATACCCATAATAATTCTGAACGCAGCCCATCATTGTGGCAAAAAATAAACAAAAATGAGATATAAACGAACATGTGCCTTTCGTATACTCGAAAGGTTGTCTGTCTCTCCGTATTCCCAGTATTTTCATTATAAGGAGCTCCGCACAATAAAAGGAACAGGGAGCAGAGAACAAAGAAAAAGAATTTCAACCTATCAGAAACTGTGTATTCCACAATACATGATTTCTGATAGGTTGAAATTCGTATTCTCTGTTCTCTATTCCCTGTTCCTTTTATTATGCGAAGCCCCTAATCATATACGAATAAAGAGAATAGAGCATTCGTCTTCTGCCCACCCACTTTGCTCAAAGACCCTACCTGGAGCGAATTTGGAATAAGTTGAGGCACCAAATGAAAAATTTTAACCTCGAATATATGTTTATATATATATATGTTTATATATATATGTTTATAGCATAGAAGTTTTATAAAAAAATCATTCACTGGTTAAGGAACAATTACAGATGATAATTAAGCTACGTAGCGAAATACCTTAGCGAAAATCGCAAGAAAACATTCAATTTTCTATGTGTCTCTATTAAACGAACACAATCATATATCATTTCGTACTTTCACAGCGTCGCTGGTCGGTCATTCTTTCAACTACTAAAGACTCATAGCGCTATCACAAATAGATAAGCGAAAATAAAAGGTATTCGCTTTATCCAGAGTGTCTACTTTGCCCGATTTCCCCTACGTATGAAATAGTGATTCTCAGACACGTAGTTTACACGAACAAACAACGTCGAATTCTTAGAATTAGACGTAGACGCTTTATCGCGACAAATTTGTTATACGAAAATTGACACGAATGTGCGTGTATAGTAGGTTGCGTATTGAAGGTATATAAAGACATGTCGATACGCGGCACGACCTCTGATGACTTTATCAGAGTTCGAATATCGCTCGAATATTCCATTCGCTAATATTCCATTTATGCATTTCATCTTTTATTGAGCATATTTATAATTATTAAAAATATTTTAGCATCAAATATAATAATATACGTTTCTTCAGTCAGTAAATTTTAAAGTAATTTTAAGCATTAAATTAATATATTAAAAAAATATGTGTGAGTATTATTTGTTGCATTTATTTAATTTTTAAGAATTTTCATAATAATTAAAATTTCCACAAAATTAAAAACTTAATAGATTTTATTTTACGTTCGCATAATTCCTTCTTAATTTTAAATCCGGAAGTCAGAATAGAAGCAATCCAAAGGGAAATGCATCTATGTACCGACCTCGATTCGAACTTGTTGCATTAAACAAGCTTCATTGCACTGTTCATAGATGCATCGAAAATAGCAATCAACCACATCAAAGACGAAACTTCGCACGTGTAATCCGAATTCCACATAGCGAGACTTGAATTTAGTGGGGTTGGACTGGCAATTGTTAGGCTCAAAATACATCTACGAACATCCACTGCACAGATGCACACATATGAACGATACAGGACAAAATTTCAGGAGAATTTTGTGATGCACATTGTGATGCTTTTTCGATAAAAAATCACGATCAAGAAAAATTAAAAGCATTTATCGATACACATCGACTCACAACATTTACTCACAATTAATTAGAATAATATAAAAATATAAAATAGAATAATATAAATACATTACAATTGCAATATTCCTTTTATATCTCCTGAATAATATAAATCATATTACTTCCGAGATATATTTATGGCTAATTACATCATGGCAATTACTAATGTAAAATACTTAAAATACTAATGTAAGAAATAACATGCGAAATGACACGACAGATCAATAAATATGAATTAATTCAGAGATTACGCGCGACGTGACGACGGATCTGAATTTTTGATAAAATGACGTTTGAAATTAATGATAAATTCTCTCCGAACCGAATAATTTCTAAATTAATTTAATCGAATAGTAAATAATTACAAATATAAATTCATACATAACAAAGAATACAATCATCAAATTTATTGGATCGGCCTACATTATGCAATGGAATCATTAATAAAATAAACAATCATAATTCCCACCTCTCTTAATCTATTTGCATCATTCCGATCTCTGTTTTTCAGATCTCATTCCGCTCATTCGACACTACATTAAATATGGATTTCATTCGATATTTCATTAAATATGCATTTAAAAGGCTCTATAATAACATCGAAACGGAAACCGTTAACGTTGAATTTATTAGATAGGACGCCGTGGTCGATAATTACCATGTCCGATACGTTTCTGTGTCTAAACAACAGAACGCCGTATCCTTTGGAACATGCCGTTAATCATGCGATCCGCCCTAAAGTTTGCTTAGACTCTCGGCTCCCGATTAAGTAAAGAGGTTACGAGAATATATAGGAGAATCCTGACACGTGATCGTTAAGGTTTCAAACGGCACGTAGAAGATGGTTTTGACGTTAAAAGCACGGTAATTATCCAATCCCGAAGAACATACACGAGTTGATATAATCTCTTAAATCTTGCATATATGGCGTTTACTTTTGATATGAGAACAGCGCCAGCTATAAATCAGGCGACACGCTTGTTTCGTGTCGTATATGGAATAATATATTTTATGCTTTATTTAAATAATTCTGGCGTGGTGTGTGCGGCGCGGGACTTTAACAACCGTACTTAGCGTTATTGACGAAAGAAATATCGATGGAAAATAAGAACGATTCGATAAATGGCGCAGTGAAAACGGCAGTGATTGGAAAATCCGCTGCTAAAAATTCTGTTGGAAATACGCGCACGCTCAATATAACGACAAGATAAACATTTCGGAAATGGTTGGAAAAATCGACATGGGCGTAGCTCCGCGTATTTTTACAATAAACGAAATGTCCAGCGCGCTAACCCGATTGCTTAAAAAATATAACAATTGATAAATGGGAAACAACAATTTTTACGCTTGTCCCCGAATAAATTATTTATCTTCGCTTCAATTCTACATCACTTTACTCGATTGTCCTCCTGTTTATCGGCTTGAAAATAGTTTGCAGTAATTAATTAATTTGTCGAAAGTATAGCGATTCAAAGAATTATTCAGAATAAATAAATGATGTATAAATAAACAGAGTGCAAGATATATACAAAATGAGTCATTAATAAATAATCAATCGAAATGCACTCTTCTGCAAATAAAATGGGATAGATCCCAAAATTAGACTTTCATATACAACGTTGACGATGAAAAACATTTTCAAAAATTGCGGCTTCAGCGTATATGTATACGTGTTATTCAATATTAAAATGTTTTATGAATGTGAGGTGGGATTATATTTTTTCATGCATTATCCTGCGTTTATTCCAAACTAAAAGAGCACTTTTAATGATATCATTAATTAACGTAATAATGAACGTTGTGCCTTCCATTGAAAATCCGAAATAAATCATTCATTAATCGTGTTCACTCACTAGCCAGAATCTGCTGCTTCGATATGGTAATTAAGAGAGAGTTGTCCCCGGGCACGATTTAATTCGGCGAAACTCGGCTGATCGATTCGCATCAAGCAAAAACCGAAATTTATCGGCACTTAAACTACCTCTTTTTTTAATTTTCGGTAGTTACGCGAGGCGGAAATTCCCGATAATGGTACCGTGAACGATCGAGTCAACAGCCAACCACGAATCGTTAAAATTTTCCAACGGAGGGCCATTGCACTATCTGATCTTTTTTTTCCTGTAATAATCCAAATAATTTAATCGAAAAGTAAATGAATGCACAGTCAAATGTTCGCGTAATAATATTGCAAAACTTGTTTCATAAAGTCTTTCTCTATGATGTGTTTTTCCGAAGAGAGTCTTTCTCGCGGAATAACATCTCCTTCCCTGCGGCCAGCGTGGCTTAACGTCGCGATAACACTCGTGATTTTATCATTTAATTTCCGCGCCAAAGAAATACCTATTCGCGCGCTCGCGAGTAGTCGACCGTAATGTGAAATCACGACCGTAATATGGCACAATACCGTCGCTGAAATTGCCCAGACATAAACACGCGGCGCGACACGTAAATCAATAAAGCGTAAACGTCTGCTAAAGAATCATAAAAACGCTCTTCGCCGCGCCGGTCCAGCATCCGTCGGTGACAAGATTCAGGATTTTCAATCTTCCCAGATCGATAATCGAGAGATACTCTCGAGAATGATGAGAGAGAAAGAGAGAGAGAGAAATCTACTATGGGATATAAGGAACGTGCGCGTTCCGTCATTTTAGCGCGTCATCCATTGAAAATACGGGGATTCTTTCCCGTATCTGGGAAATGGAAATGGACTACCGATGTTGGATAACAGGTAGCGCAGCTTGACTATCGCCGCGAAGTAAAACAAAGTTGCGCGAACGTTATTGAAATCTCGAGCGAACGAACAATTCTGCCGGAATGCTCGTGTTAGCCATCGACATCCATTATCTTCCTTTTCGCTACGAAGAAAAGTATTTTCTTTCAGATATAAAAGATCGTGTTGCAAGAAAATATAAGTAGATTTGCAGTAGCTACACCGCGATAGTCAAACTTATTAAATTGATATTATTAAATTAAGATGCGTAAATTAAGACGCGATGTAATTAAAACTCTGCAGCTTGGTTTATATGACATAAAAGAAATAAAAGTTGACGAACATATTATATCTCATAAAAATTTCTATAATAAAAACCCAAGTCTGTCTTACTTTTATCAAATTTAACAAATTGATCGAGATTTAATGGAGATTTGATTGTAATTATTTTCATTATTTTTCAAATTATGATTAAAGTAATTGATTTAAAATGATTTTTTATTATCTCAATTTATTAAAATAATAAAAAAATTCATTTTAAGATTAGATTTCGATAATGGATTTTATTCTTTTATCGCAAGTCTTCAAGTTGATGATTAAAAAAAGTATTCGTATAATTTTTTTTCTCTTTGTAACATTATTATATTGTAATAAATCATTTAATTATTATTACTTTTTATTTGACTTTAATTCGTTTTCCTCGAATGACAAAACCATTTGAACATGAGAATTACAAAAACACAGCAAGATATTAAATTCGCGAAGAAAAGGAATTGCTTGTCGATAAGAAGACCAATTTCTTCGATGATAAGCACATTTATCTTGATCCTAGTTCGGCGCGTCTTTTATCACGACACAAATCTTGTGGTTAATATCGCTTCTCGACCTTAGCAAGTTATGAGTTTTCCTTGCTCATCCCGGCAAGCAACCTAAGAAAGGATGAAGCTGATATTTTTATCTAAATATTAACCGCAAAACAGAGAAGAAATGGCACGCGTAGTGAGAAGAAATGGCAGTGTATTCCCGCGATCTCATCCAAGTTTCAGAGAATTTTTGGTGATATGAGAGTACAAATACACTCACGGCACACGTTCAACGGGAATTGCCCGGAAAGCGAAACAACAGCACAGATATAAATCAAATTTCTTCCAGGAATATTGCGACTTCTGAGTGATGTTCCTGCGCGCAGCATAAAATAAGTTGCTCCTAATTCGCTGGCATAGGAAAACAGTCAAAGAATCATGAGTTTTACTCAAATGTAGACTGCTTTTTATTTTCTTTTTATGAATAAAAAAGAATATCTCAGAAAAATATTTGATTAGTTAATTTTTACAGGAATAGAAAAATCATATTTGGGTTCTTTATTAATTACATATTTCCATCATAATTTAAAAAATAATGGAATTAATTATAATTACATCTCGATTAATTTAATAAATTTGATGAAAATGAGATATTTATTTTTATCAAATATGGTAAAAATATTCGCTTTGACATTTAATGAAACTTTAATGCTTTTTCATCAAATTTACCAAATTGATCGAGATGTAATTAAAAGCGATCTCAAAAATATTGCTTTCTAAACTTGTATGTAGCTACCGCAAACTAATATTTTATTAAATATTTTATTTCGACATGAAATTTACACACACACACACACACACACACACACACACACACACAACAAATATACATATA
>NW_012130073.1:2544530-2547030 GCF_000143395.1 Atta cephalotes
TAAATAATATATATATATATATATATATTATTATATATATATATATATATATATATATATATATATATATAAAATTAGTAATAAAAACGAATTACGTAAATTTATGATAGTAAATGTTACATAGAAGAGCGAAACGATTTCTCATTCTTCTAACGATGACGACATTTTAATTTCATGGGACGTTAAATACATTTCCAAAGACGAAAGAGAGAGAAAGCAAAAATGAAGAAAGTCTGAGGAGAGATGAGACAATGAGAAGAGAAGGAGAAAGGATGAGCGAAAAGAGATAGACTGTTCTACGAGCCTTGGGAATACGTGTTCTCTCAGCTTAATATAAAGTCCGTTGTTAATCCAAAAAATTCGTAGTTTAAATTTCACATAAAAGACTCAACCAGCTTTTCCAGCAAGAATTTTTCATTATCTGCATTTTCGCGTAGACCGAATCTCACTTCAACTTTGTTCGTCTTACTTTAACTACTATTCATAAGGAATACAAGCGATAATGTTAATTCACTGATGATAATAATCATTCATGAATGAATTTTTTAAGACTATAATATATGATAAACCGAGAAAGAAAGCATTGTTACGCCATTTAGACTAAAATCAAGTGGGATCAAATATAAATCGAAGTATTCGACGTCATTCCGCGATATTCCAATCAAACTTGGAGCTTCTATATGAATTATTCATACTACCATCTGACTGAAATATCGGAAATACGTCATTGTGAAGTCTGCCTGACTGGACACTGCACGAAGTAAATCTTGAAAAGGTACTCCTACGTTTCAAACATTCCATATTTAATTATTTATATTGAACAATTAAAAACAATCTTCTTTTTCTTGAAAGTTTAACTGTAAAAATTTCACGCATGTCATTATAAGTCTTTCTTATAGGAAATCGATAATTCTAATGAAACAGACAATATTTGCACTAAAAAAACTTTAATAAAAAAAGAAAATTTTTAATTTTTAATGTAGGTATAATAACGAAGAATAAATATCAAATGTTTAATGAAGAGCGTCATTTGAGAATCGGGAAATTTTATCAAATTTGTATGCTGCATCTTACACAAAAGTGTATCTTACACAAAATTTTACAAGCAATCTCCATTAATCAGAAACTACATATTTATGTAAAAGAGACAACTCGCGTCTTTGCACTCGCATTCACGAAAATGTAAGTTGCGTTTGCACGTGCGACATGTAAATTTGCTCAGACACAGTTAAACGCACGTAGACCGCGTGGATGCCCTTCTATAAAACACAAGCGTATCGAAAAAGGTATAAAATCCGGCGGGAAAAAAAAAGAGAGGAAAGAGAAAAAGCCCCCAAGAGCTCTCGCGTAAATCGAATTACCACGCGCTTTATTTCTTTTTGTGACTCGCGGCAACTTGGAATTATCGTTATTTGCAGCTCGCGGCCATGAATTTAGAAGCAACCTGTATATGTTTATACGTATGAAATGTAATTCGTCGTTATTCGCAATCGGAAATAACGTTGACCTCTTGGATCTTACAACATCACAAGAGTTACGAAAACAGAGAACATTGTATAGAGAGAGTTGAATAATCGACTTCTCTTCCGTATAAAAAAAAAAAGTTTATTTCCATGTATTATTCATACCATTGAGTTTTAAACACGTCAGAAAGAAAAAATTCTCATATCTTCTTGCGTCTGCACTATTTTTTTTATTAAGAAATGCAAAAATTTTATTCGTGTATATCGTTCCAAGTTTATTTTTTTCCGTCAAAATGGAAAGCTTTTTATTTAAATATTTGATTTCTAGTATAAAATTTGGTAAAAACAGAATCGATATATAGAATCCCTAAAAATCTCAGTACCAATTTAATCAATATATCCAATCATTTTATGTACGTTTATATACTGACACGAGGCGAGACGGGTGCGCCGATTTTTCAGTTTACTTTACTATTTAGCACCGCGCGCGCAACTGTAACCGACAAGTTCAACACTCGCATCACGTGCCGTGGAATTTATATTTCGTCAAGTCCAACCCTTTTGCAATCCCTTGCCATCTTATATAATACTCTCTTTCGGAAGATTTTACAATTCTGTTTCCCTATTCATATAATGCACGCCGCGCGTCCATCTCATTGTCAATACATAAAATTAGGAAATTTTTGTCAATCTCGTGTGAAATACATATTTAAATGTGAAATTGAAAAACATCAACATACGTAATAAATAGCTTAGTTTATTAAATTTCTTTAACCTACACTCTAACAAGATAAAAATATATAACAATTTTATACGTTCCTCATTGGAGATACTAACACAAAATTATACATTATTCCAGAATTAGTGGAATTAGCTGAAACTTTTTTGAATTTTAGACTAAACTTTTAAACTTTAGAATAAACTAAAATTAACTACTGATAATAATTAACCCTGTTAATAATTAATTAAGCTGTAGATTGAGAAGCTTTTTATAAAAATTAAATTGTAGAGAAAACAATAAAATGTTATTCGTTTAA
>NW_012130073.1:2552321-2556886 GCF_000143395.1 Atta cephalotes
ATATATATATATATATATATATATTTAGTAGAGCTAAAATAATTATTATTACAATATTATAACAGTAATAGCTATATAATTACAATATCATATAATTATAATCACATTATAATTATGGTCAAAATATCCAAGACTTTTCTTTTAGTGAAAAAGCAATTATAGTTTTAATATATTTATGTGTGCGCGTGCGCGCGCCTAGTTTGACATAATTTACGATAGAAACCATTCTTTCGATGATGCATCAAATACATAAAATAAATTTTGCATCGATCGTGAATCAAACTTCTCATCAATTTAAATGTAATTTATCCATTCTTTTTCGCCTCAAGGACGTATAATAAACAGAAATCGGCAGCTCGAAAGATTTAAAGTAACGAAATTATGATTTCTCCTTATGTTTATTAAAACAAGCTAATGTAATTCGTTTTTTTCAGTAGGTATTATTATAAAATTTCAGAAATATCGGTCGCATATTTTGCGCTTCATTTCGCGGTCTCGTTATTTACCTACACGAAAAGAACAGCTTTGCTAATTTAACTATCTAAAAATTAAATGGAATACATATCTCTTATTTTAAATAAGTTATTTATCTACACGAATAGTTTTGCTGATTTTAGAAAATTTGCATTTATCTTTATAGAAAGAATATATAAAATATTATCAATCTTCATTTAAGTATGATTCATCAAAAAGAATAATGTTGAAATATTAAAAATAATACGAATAATTATTAATTACATTTAGAAAACCTGTGCAAGTAATATAGGATTGAACAAGTGCCAAAGGTGCTATTATACAAAGCGTAAAATGTATGACGATACCCGTTTCAAAATCATGTAAGAGAAAGTAAAAGAAAGAATAATTGAATAAATTAAATACTTTTCATACGCAACAATTAAACGTCCGAACGGCGTAGCGACAGCCGATGAAGTGTGAACAGCGAGGGAGAGAACGAATGTGGCGAATAATGAAGAGGAGCGCGGCCGACTACGTCATTATCGTCATCACTTCGGTATTCGCTCGGTGTCCTTGGAGGGGAGTCGGTACGAATCGTTCCGTGCGTCGCATTAATTTACGAAAATTAAATATCTATGAACGCGAATTACGTGAGGGTACTCAAGTAAAGTTGCTAAAAACTAAGATGTATAATGTGCTAAAGCCTACAATGTGCTCTTTGTTTTTCTGTTTCTTGCTTTCCTGTTTCCCCCTTTGCAATCGTTTTATCGACAATTGTATTTCTTGCTATGTATTTCCTGTTTCTTCCGAAGTTCGTTAACTTTTATCTCGGGCGACATAAAATAAAAAACCGGATAAGAAGCAAAAGGACAAGATGTAAAAAATAGCAAAAAGCAGAAAGCCGAAAACAAAAAGCACATTGTAGAATAGACTTTACAGTTAAGAAACAGATCGGATGAAATTATTTAAAAAATAATAAATTTTAATATTCCGTGTATATGCATATTTTCTGCGTATATGCATAGGAACAATTCTTTTCCGCAGGTATACTGGCGTAATCACGTTTCGAGAATAAACAAAGCAACAGCACACAACGCGGTCCGTATCCGTTCGAGTTTCGTCATGAAATGGTAATACGACGCGATGCGACGCACGGCCGGCACGGCGCGCGACGACCTTACGACATTCAAATAATAATACCCATAATAATAGTACGTCGTCACCGAACCGTCCAGAATATTTCCCGGAAAATTAGATACGTTGCCGTGTACGCAAAATCGCCATGCTATCGTTCAAATGTATGAACAAATATGTATATGTACATATATTACTAATATAGAAAATTAAAATTACTGCAGATCATTTTATTCTTTTTTAATATATTACACATTTAGATGATTAATTAATTACTTCATTTGAACGTAATTCATAGTTTACTTAAACAGAATGATTAATATCTATTTTTTAAGAGTAAAATTCATCTACGTTTTTGATTTTAAAATTAATTTGCTTAAACGTATTTGCTTAAATTAACATAATATTTTAATATTATCATTTTTTCTGAAATTTTCACATCAGAAGAACTAAATACAATTTTAATTTTAGAATTTTTCGCGTGATTATAAATACTCTAGAAAATACGATTGAATCATCGCAAAAAATATGATAATCTCATTTTTCATCTTGATTTATTAAAACTAAACTAAAGTAAGCTCTTAATGGATTTCTCCATTATTTATATGTTTTTAGCAAGCGATATCGCGCATATTCGAAGAATATTGAGCGATCGATAATTTATTACTCATTTATTAATGCCACGTGTTTTTATAGTTTTCAGCAGATGAAGAGTTCGCTTCTGGTGATTATGATGTCAGTTTAATCGACGGTTCCGGCGATGCTGAATACTTAAATAAGGTAGACGACTGTCGCAAATTGGGCTTCGCTAAATTAATATATGCTATATTGAAAAAAACATGCAATTATAATTATCCACTATATTTATTGCTCAAACACTAACTAATAAACACTAATGTGAAGCTTGGATTATTCACTAACTGATTTAAAAATTCTCATGCATGGACACCGGCCACGCTGTAAAAACTTTTTTAAACGAAAAAATAACATAATTTAAATATCATAATTTGTATTAATAATATATAATTTATAATGTTTAGATTCTCTAATATACAGCAAGTATCTTCTAAATTATAAAAAAAATTGTGAATATACTTCAAAACTTTATTTTCTCTTTATTCTCTACATTTTTTAAGCACTTTAAGAAAATTAACAAAGATTACATTGTGATTATATGTAGTAATTTAACATATAATTTTGTCTCTTAAAGTTCTTGAAAAAAACTATTTCCTAAATAAAAGAAGAAAGACAGAGATGCTCGTTTTCGTAATTATTTTTTACAAACGTCATCCGTTACAAATCTTAAGTTATAGACAATACAACATCTATATTGAATTATTCATACAGAATAATTTATAATCCCGTTTTATAACCATAATCATAAATTATGATCCCATTTTTAAATTTGAAATATAAGCTGGTTTTCATTCTAAATTAAATTAATGTAATTAGATTAACATATTATAATATTTCTTAAGTACTTACTATCCAATTCAATTATGAAGGATAATTAATATAAAATAATTACTTTATCTAGATATTTACATCCCTTATAATAATTCAATTTATAGATTATTGATTTTATTCACTAATAACATTCACATTATGGTTTATGCCTCTCAAATTAACTAATCCTCATAATGGAATAAAGTTTTAATGAGAACTTCCTTAAAAGTTATCGACCATTAAGAGAAAGCCGGAAAAGAAGAGGGAAAGGGGGAAGGAAACGAGAAATTAGGTTACGTGGATAATCTCGTAAATACCGAGAAGATAATCTCGAAAATTCTGTTAGGATTTCGCATTGGTAACTTTGCTTACCCGAAATGTCCTGTCGTCACTCCATCTTTGCCATCCACTCACAGTCATTACAAAGTTGGACGTAATCCGAATGAAATTTGGTTATAATCTGAAACAATGCGCGTATATCAAGCAAAGCACATCTTTAAAAGAAACACGCAACTCTCGCAAACATCGCAGTAATATCCGGAATCTTACAGAAAGTAAACAAGGTTCAGTTACTCAACTCATATTCTAAGTGTACCGATTCATATCGGTACATCATATAATCTATTACAAGGAGATTAATTTCAAGATCCTTGTTTGTTCATTTAACCACTATTATCTCAGGCTGTCACGTCAGAAGTGAGAAAATATGTAATAAAAATTCTTGCAAAATATAGATACATATTTTTATATAAATAATAAGACAATACAATTGATAGACCTGCTTATAAAATATATCAAATTCTCCTTTTATTTTGTTAATAAATAATCATATATCTAGAAAATGAATTATGCATAACCAAAAACGAAATAAACTGAAAAAAATTAATAATTTATACAGAAATAAATATGATTTAATTTCCCCTAAAACAAGAAGATAATTCGGTATATTTTATAAATCTGTTCTGTCGATTGCAAATGTCGTTTTATTAAAACATATTTCTATACAAATATAATATTTATTGTGTATTTGTATCTGACGTCTGAGACAGTAGTGGACAGGAAGTGAACAAGAACTTCAAGAAAATTTTAAAAAAGTTTATCTTCGAGAAGCTAGAAAATTTTTTTTAATAAAAGTGATTTTTTTAAAAACAATTTTCAAAAATCAATTCAATCTCGGCTTTTTCGATAATTCATTAGTGACATTTCTGAACTCTGCAAAACTCGCGTATGACGCAATCGACGTAAATGTAAATACAAACATATTGAGAAGAAGAAGAACTATCTCTAATATACTCTTGGGAATGAAGCGCGTTTGAAGGGTCAGCAGGTTACCTTCCCTCCCAAACTGGCGATGCGTCTAATATACCGTATATAGAAATAGACAGACAGACAGACAGACAAGATACTCGCCTTTCCCCCATTAAATTCGGCAATGAATCGACTACGATCAGCTATGTATTATATATATGTACATATATCTCTCTATATATATATATATATATATATATATATATATATATATATATATA
>NW_012130073.1:2559081-2566393 GCF_000143395.1 Atta cephalotes
AAACGTAATATATATATATATATATATATATATATATATAACAAACTTATATATAGGTACTGAGATTCCTTTTGTTTTATTCGATACTACTGCGTTATTGAAGTAGCGCGACAGATGCGACAAATGTATTTTTTGTTCGCGCATGTATATGTTTGTATAGTATTTAAATACGCAATGTACGCAACTAAAAACGTACATGAAAAAATTTTTACAAAATTCTCAATAAAAAAATAAAAATCTTTATTATAACGAAAAATACTATCTACTACGAAGCTTCCTTTTATTAAATTGTTTTAAAAAATATTGAATTGTACATTAGAAAAAAAATATTAGTTTATGATAAATACTAATTTGGAAATATTAATTGTTGGGGCTTGTACAGATCATACTGTACAAACGGTTACGAATAACTTCATTTAAAATAATCGAATTGAGCCTTTGAAAAATGAATTATATCATGAACTGTCATCATTTTTAGAAATGAAATATATAACGCGTTCTTTTTTTACGTTAGCAAAAAGAAATAAATATCTTTTCTGCTTTAGAATTACATACATATTCTATGTGTGTTATAGATTTTTATACATATATCTATGACATACACATATATGAAATGTATATACAGGATCCATTCCACCTAACTGATCATCTCTTATAATTTTGCTGAGTTGAATTAAAACTTCATATATTCATATATATTCAGATAAAAGTAGAACATAAAGAAGCACAAATAATGATAAATTTAATGTTTGAAAAAAATCACTTTTTCATATAAATGTCATCGCTATTTTTTTAAATAAAATTATATGATTTTTTTACATAATATGATTCCTCTAATTATTCTGCATATAAAAATATTAAAATAGAGATATCAAAGTCAACAGTTTATGAGATGTTTTGTACTTCATTCTCGCATATTTTAACATAAAATATAAATAGACTTAATCTTACTGTTATTTTTATTATTTTTATAAAATATAAAATATTTCGTAAATTATTTTTTTATATTTCTATTTTAATATTTTTATACAAGGAAGCTCGGAACGCACCAATCATGAGTCACGAATGATTGATTGCTTAGAATAATTCAAAGTATTTAAATTAATGTAACTGATATTGTATAAACAAATTAAGTAATAATACGAATAATATAGATTATAATAAATAAATTTATATGATTCATTTATATGATTTATTTTAAACATCATATTGTGTTAAATTTTTTAAATTTTTAATTAGACCATTCGTTCATATTCTCACATTGTTTATATAATGATTGAAAGTTTATTGGAAAAACGCTATTATTCTATAAATGCGAATTCTATAAATATGCGCAGAAGGTAAAGGTATTATAAAATCTCATAAAACAATAACACAATCGAATATCCTAATATTTAATAATGTTTTGTATATTAATATAATTAATTTCCCCAAATAAGAAAATATAAATAAATCGGGATGATATCTCTTTGGCATATTGAAGCAAATTTAACAGATTTCAGATAACGGAAATAGGAAATGATAGTTTTTGTAATAACGTAAGAACGAAAAATCCTGACTAGACGACTCAGTTCGATAAAGCGCTGTCGTTACCGATAATTATCGGAAAACACTTAGGGCTGGTGTCATGTGTGCTAACCATACTGCCTGATTGGCTTGGAACTTCATTAATCACCGTCACTGCTTGATGTATTATTCGCTTTTAACGTACAAGACAGGTCCGGTATCACGTCTAAGGAACTTTACTTGGACATTGCATTGTTCACAACTGGCGCGCATGTGATCATTTATACTACTGACTAACAATTTGCGATGGCAGTTATGACAGTTGAAATACAATGAAACATAAGAACAATAATTGCGCATTTCCTAAGATTATCTCGTTTCATATATATATATATATATATATATTAGTAACATTAAATGTTATTACTTACATTAAGTTCTGTTCTTTTATTGTGTCTCAATTTTTAGAATCTATATCTTGTAAATAATACAATTCCAGATCAATTTTAATTCTTGTTCTCCATCATAACACAACCGATATCATCTGTAGTAAAAAATAAATCCCATTATATTGTAAATTTCAACAATATTTAAATGAACAATTCGCAAATATTTGTCGTCCCTTCGCGAAACTAATCGAAAACAGTCAACACACATTCCCGCGTGTGTCGCTTCAATAGTGTGATTTAATATATACCTGCAATTTGCATTTAAAATAACTAATCGGCAAGCGATCGATAAACCGACCGCTGCTTCGCTATTCACGTCGCAACTAAGTACTGTAAATAAAAAGTACATGCTGTTTACTCGCACGCCTGCACCGAATCCTGAATTAGCAATCGACGGCAACTACAACGACGTTGATGATCGTCCTATTATGTATCGTTAACGAGATGACGCAATCCGATCTTATCGGTTCTGCTTATGATACATTTTCAGATCGGTCGAGATGCGGACGAAGACAAAAGCGAGGAAAGTAACCCGCCGCCATTCATCACGCCCCCACCTCCGAATCCAGATTGTGAGTAAGACCATCAAATAGTCGCAGTAACGATTTTTTAACCGCTTATAAAGTACATAACGTTTTATCATTAAATCTCGTTTCTAACAAATTAAAAGACATCTATTCGACATGATGTCATATATGTAATTGAGAACGTTAAAGAAGTAACCAATTCATGAAATAACTAATCTCTCTTGTCTCTTAAAATAATTCAAATCAATTAAAATCATTTTGCTCCGATTTAATGAAATGATTAATACTGCTAATTTAATATTTCCATTTTTCTCCCTTTCATTATATTACTAATGTACATTTATCTGTTTTTACAAGACTCATTCTTTTGAGAAATCAAATTATTTTTTATGAAGGTTAATACAAATTAATTAAAATTATTTCGCTTTTATATTTTTCAATCAAACGATTAAAACTGTTAAATCGATATTTCCATTTCCGGTCGTTTATTACGCTTGATGTGTATTTATTGTTACAAGATTTTCATTCGTTTTTTAATAAGAAATGTAAATCAAATTATTTTTTTTCGATTTCGAATATATTTTTTTATTATCTTTTGTCACGCTCGCGACATTTATCTAATTTATTGCGAGGATATTCAAAAATTTAAACTATCTATAAAAGATCAATATATCGTATCAGTATTTTGGGACAGTTTTAGTCTGACAGTTTTCCAATTAATCAATGTACCAAAACATCAATATCTTCTCTCTCTCTTTTTTTCATCCGATCCGACATCCCTAGCTTAGCAAAGATAGGACAGCGCGTTAAAAATCGTTTATTAATTTCGCTATAGTCGACGTCGATGCGCAACGTTGACTTCAGAGATATCGCGTCGAAGAAACGATGATAAAATATGAAGCAAACTTTTTTAATCTACTTTTCGCGCGCATAAATCACCATGACGTGTCAAAACAGAGAACGACGAAGTTGCGTGGACTTACGGCGGCGCGTATTCGTTCTTTTTCAGATAAAGGTCCGAAAGGTGAAAAGGGTGACAAAGGAGACAAGGGCGAGAGCGTCAGGGGTCCTCCAGGACCTCCTGGTCCGCCTGGTCGCGACGAGGTGAGTGCATTATTCAATCAACGAATTTTTTTTTACGGACTAATTTCACGATGAATTGTCCTAAAAACAATTATTATTTCTTGTGCTTTCTCCAATAATGTCTAAATCAATACAGTTGAATAATTAATAATGATTGAATTAATATTGGTAGAAATTATTATCATAATTAGAATAACTTATTAAGAAAGTTATTCCAATTGATGAGAATAATATAATTATTTTATTTTATTGCGGTTATTATTGTGCCTCTTTATTTTCTAATTATTATACACAAATGTGTGTTCCCGTTTGCAATAAAACACGAAAGAATTTCAATGTAGCGAATTACTTATAATAACAATATACCTACTAATATACCTACATCATTGCAATTAAAAAATAAAAATTATGCTTCATCTTATTTCTAAATGTATTAAAAATATTATATATGCATGAAATTATTCGTGAACTTATTTATTAAATTATATTATTCCGAGTATCATACTATTCATATATCTCATATATATCACAGTGTAAGTTTTCATTACTCGGGGAAAATGTGCTTCCTGTAGGTGTAGATATCTCGTTATATTAACTATAGATTCCGCGATCGCGTCCGCAGATCCATGCATAGGTACGATATTGAAGATGGCCTGAATACGCCTGAATCCGGGATCACTCATTTATCTTGTTATTCGCGTGAGTCAATTTAGCATCGACACCAGAGAACCGACGCCTGTCGCATGTAACACTGATTACATCAAAGCCGCTTTCACGGCGCTTACTATCTTCCGCTGTTATTGGTACGCTGTTATTGGTGTACATGCGTATTTGCTTTTAGACACCGTCGGAACTTGATTGTATCGCTTTATTCATTATTGCAACTAATAGTTTGCTAATATTTGATCGTTAACGCTATTATAACTGATTCTGAACAGTATAGTCAAATGCAACAGCGACGTTAAATACATTGATATTTCAAGGATTGGCTAATGAAGATACCACAGGGACCACCTGGTCAGAAGGGAGACCCCGGCACTTGCACCTGCAACGCCACGGCCTTAATGTCTTCCTTTACGATGCCAAAGATGATACAAGGGCCAAAGGGCGAGCCAGGAGTACCCGGACAAGAGGGCAAACAGGGCTTAATGGGTCTCACGGTAATGATTTTCATTCTCATGATTCTAGCAATAAGATTTAACGATAATGCTAAAAGTGACATATATTTAAGCAACTATGACTAATTTTATTTAACATGACAAAAGACATCTAATAACGTAACGAATATTAAAATATAATTATAAAAAGTAAATTTTACAAATCATTAATTTGAATTATAGAATTTCTCTTTCATTTTTTTTTTCAAAATTTAATTTTTTTCAGTTTAAAACCATATATATCACTTTTGGTGCTTTAGATTGGTGCTTTAAATTTATCGTTAAAAAGACAATACCGTTAAACATATACCTATATTGAATTATGTTTAATTAACATGATGATTTCAGGGTGCGGCAGGACCGCCAGGGGAAAGAGGACTGCATGGTCCATCTGGGGCTAAAGGTGACAAAGGTGATATTGGAATAGCGGGACCGGAAGGTTCTCAAGGTCAAAAGGGCGAGCCGGGTCGAGATGGAATATCCGGTGAAAAGGGTGCGCAAGGTCCACCGGGGCCACCTGGAAAAGGGGAATTTTCTGGCTATGACGTAAGTAGATTGCCACGCTTGAATATGATCTATCATGCTGAGGGCGAAGCCAAGTTAAAATATTTTCTCGGGCGCCTTCTCTGCGGCTTGCATTCACTATTTCTACTTATCCTCGCGAGATTTTCTTTATATTCGGTATTTTCGCGACGATATAAAAATTTCTTTGAGATTTGCGTTTACTTTCTTATTATTAATTATCAATTATGGCCACGGTATTGTAACAGAAAAGGATATGACGATACAGGTATTATCTTTCTCAACAATTCTCTTTATTAAATAAGAAATTGCATTTCTTCAACATAATGACTACGGATGACATAACATTATATAATGCTTTTATGTGTAAACTATTGTAATAGAATTAAAAATACAATACATTCTATTATCGTTAAATGAGAAGCTGGAAGAAAAGGCAGGATGTTTGTCTAAATGGTTTCTGCTGGATATAACAGCGATATGAAAACGAAGACCGGATGAATGGAGAGGTAATGTTAACGAAAGGGATATGACATTGACAAATTGGCTAGAGAAGAACATTTATTGTGTACGCAATTACTGACGAAGTAGCGGAAATTCAGACGCCCCCGACCGTACAAAGTCATCCCTATAATAAGTAGATAAGTATCTCCATTCAAGAAATTTTCATTATCCTCGTATGAATCTAGCTCAGTCGTATTATTCGCTATTTTCCCGAAACGGACACGCGGCAGCGAGAAACTCAGAGGAAAATGGAGGGTCATATCTTCTCTCGCGAAATCGTCGAGTATTATCAAAAGTATGCTATTTAAACATCGTGTTCGACGCAATCCACTGTATATTAACTCAGTAAATTATCCCAGTTAACCTTTTTACCTTATTATTTGTAATTATCATTATATGAAAACTATTTAAACAAATATTTAATATTTGTTAAAATAATAAGAAATGGGCTATCATTTTAAGTAAACTTTTCTCAAGACAAACTGTTTCTGTATGAGAATTGTTTATGTTACAAATAATTCTGTTATTTGAACTATTTATTTGAAAAAAGTAGACAGTTTGAATTTTGAGATGCTATGAATTAAGGCTCCTGTTTATTCACCATTACTCAGATAGACTAATTAGATAGATAGATTAGATTAAAAATGAAAAATTCTTGCAAACTTAAATATTTTTTTATAAAATAATATTTGCAATCGATAGAATAAAGTTATAAAATTAATCGAAAACTATATTCTCATTTCGGAGGGGAACTCAATCCTATTTTTTTATATTATTATTAATTTAACATTTGTCATATTTGTAAACATAGCTAATTTATTTATGCATAATTAATTTCCACATTATAGTTTAATTTATTAATTAATGAAAGGAGAGTTCAATATACTCTACAAGTTCTATTGATCGTAAATGCTATTTTATTGAAAAGTAATATTTCCATATATTAAGATATTTTGCAAAAATTTTTATTTTCTCACTTCGGACATCATATCAATCTAAAGTATATGATTATGAACAAGAATTTTAAATCCAAAAGTGATCGCAACGTGATCACACTTTTTACACTTTTTACAATTCTGTCATTAATACATTCTTGTCATTAAATATAAAAGATAAAGTTAGATTACCAAAATTATGCTATAAAGATATTTATAGCATTAATCGTATAAGGATATTATAGGCGATCCAATTTATATCTGATTATTGGTGAAGTATTATTACTATATTATCCATGATATCGCGTTCCAAAGTGCATGAAAATGCACGCGAAGGTGTATCCCAAGCCACCGTTGGGCCACATCGCAGTGTACGGCTCCCCGTGCTACCGCTTTTACGTGTACCGAAACGACAACTACAGCGATCCTGTTCCCACTCGCGATCCGACAAGAAATTCGTTGAATGGGAATGGAACGCGTATCGCTCCGCGGGGAATAAGAAACTGTGCACGTAATAACGGTCGACCTGTAAGTCCGATCCTCGGCCTCCTCCCTTTTCTCGTTCGTATTTTCCGTTGAGTTTCCAACTCTCTCTCTCTCTCTCTCTCTCTCTCTCTCTCTCTCTCTCT
>NW_012130073.1:2566572-2587900 GCF_000143395.1 Atta cephalotes
TCTCTCTCTCTCTCTCTCTCTCTCTCTCTCTCTCTCTCTCTCTCTCTCTCTCTCTCTCTCTCTCTATCTCTATCTCTATCTCTCTCTCTCTCTCTCTCTCTCTCCCTCCCTTTCCATTGAGATCTATTCTTAAAAACGCAGCGAATCTTGCTGAATTTTTGTCAGCATACGAAAAATTATCCCGAATCGCGTTGACAGGCTTGCGATATTAAAACCATGTACCTACAGCAATACATCTGCATATGTGCGATATTAACGATGGTAAAAGTTTTAGCGTATGTATGAACGAATGTAGTTCTGGGGACGCTATCCATAAACACGAAAAATTCCCTCTTTCCTCAAAAATTCCCATTTTCCTCGATAAACAAATTTTTTTTTCCGCCCGATCTTGTAACAAAGTATAGTTACAATGTTTCCAACTTTCTCTATAACGGTATCTACAATGTATCAATTGTTTCAAAGGTATAAAAAAAAAACTCGACCGATGACAAGAAAAATGAAAAGACCAGCACATGCTAAAAATGAAAGAAATTATAACAACTTTATTATTTTTATTATTATATTTGCTATTATCCTATTACAGTTACAAACGTGATCACAAAACAAAATATAGATATTGCTCGTTAAATAATTTTATTATTTCATTCATCGCGCTAAGATATTTGTAAATTCTTTTTAATTTTACTTTCTTAACTTTTTTCAGTATTCTATTATAATCTTGGTTATAAGTATAAAACGTCCCTAAACATTGACATTAAAATTAAGCATTTTATATTTAGCGAAAAATAAATTAAAAAGTTTTGATTTTATTGAAAAATAAATAAAAATAAATAAATATAAACACAAATGAAATAAAAAAAATATTTATTTATTTTTATAATAATATTAATATTTTGTTAGCCGTTTTCCTTTGCCTTTTATTACCGCCAGTATTCTTTTAAGAAAATAAATAAAAAATGCTTTATATTTGAACAAGGGGTTGTACATTACAATGATTTGATTATTTTTTTTGATGTTTTCGATTTCCCGACTTGCAATAATTTTTTGGAGCAAACATCGATTTTTTAGCAACGCTCGAATAACGCATGGAACAAGCTAAATCTACTTAAGATTGATATTCCACACTGTCAAAGTCAGCGGTAGTGGTTCAATTCCTGAAACTCGTTTCTGGCCACGGAAGAGAAAAGAAATCTCCGCGCTGTCGCGCGGACGTAACGATCCTGTCGCACCTCAAACCGTCAATTTACCTCCGGAGATGCGGTCGTTTTTCACCTTGTTCTCTTGTTACGCGGTTTTCACGGCGGAAAACGCAACGACATCGTCGCAGAAATATAATGGCGAGCAGCGTGGCAGAACAGAGGGCATCATCGCCACGTTATCGAACTCAATCGCTCCGCTTTATCAACGACACAAACTCGTAACGCCGATGTACCCGCATATCGCTGAAAGATCAGCGCGGTGACGCAATATTTATCCCACCCTCATACCCTCATACTCTCTACGAAGATGTGAAAAAATGAAAGGGCGAAAAAAGAGAGAGAAAGAACACAGTCCCGCACAGTACGGTTTTCTGTTTCCATACCGGTTGCACGCTTCCAAATGTTACACGTCGAGAAAAAGGCCGAGCTGACCTAGCCTGGTAATTGTTGAGACGTCGCACCGAAGGAAAATCTCGTTACTCTCGGAACTGAAAGCGTGGAAAACATTGAGAGCTTTCTGCTGCTGCAATCTTACTCGGGATAATAATCCAATGTAGGATTATTTATGTATATATTTGAATTCTACCCACGCATTATAATAAATAAACCCGATAAATGTCATTAATGTAATATTATAATTCTTCGATTAAATTTTATCGCTTGCTGTGAGCGTCAACTTAATCCGTTTGATACTGTATGGCAATTTCGAGTTTTATTAATCTTTATTAATTTAACGAAAGATGATACAGACGTGATGAATCGATACGATGCTCTCCAAGAACAATTTTATATTTACTCCGATTTAAATAAATCTTAGAAATGGATATTAATATTGAATAATAGATATTGTACTTCTCCTTTAAATATTTTGAAATTATACGGATAAGAGCAAAAATTCGTGTCTAATTTAATATTAAATTCAAGCAGTAATTAGTATATAAAATTTAAAGTTTACCGTTTAAAAAGAATTTTAAAGTTTAAAATCCTCTCTACTTTCGAGAGATTCACTAATTTTTTCGAATTTCTGAGAGTTTGGTAATTTTTACATATAGAGAACTACAAGCTAAGTAAAATAGAAAATTTAAAAAGCTAAGTAAGCTAAGTAAAATAGAAAAAAATTTTGTCTCACTTTGTGAGCATGTCACGTGTCCAAAAAATATTCAACTAACATAAAAGTTTAGTCCTAAAATCATTTTTTTTTAATATTTCTAAAACTTTTTTGTTATATTATTATCCTCTTTATTATATTATTATCCCCTTTGTTATATTATTATCCGGATTAAATAAAAAGAACATTTTTAACTCTAATTATTCATTCAACTCCGTTGAAAGTCGCATCGCATCGCAATTTAAAAAACACAAATTCTTAAAACTGAAAACTTTGCTCTATCGATTAGCATGATTACCAATTTGAGTAAAATATTATATCCTGAATCTGCATGAAAATTTTTTTTATCGAGCACGAATTGTATTCACCTAATACATGGCAAAAATCTCATTTGTCGCTTGTGTATGTAGTTCTTTCTTATAAAGAATCGAGCACGTTACAGAAAAATAGAAAGAATGATTACTTTGCGAATTCGATTATATCGTCTATCGTGCAATATATTTTGGCATTATGATTATGCAGCAATATCGATGATTCAAACAATCATAAAAGAGACATGCGATTTTACAATATAACAAAATGGTAGCTTGTAGCTTTACTTAAGAGTCGAGGAAAATCACAAATTGCGACTGCTATACAATAACCTGTATCGCAGAATGTACATATATGCCGTTAAATATAGGACAATCTGTGAAATACAATAGAACTGCACCGCTATATAGCTAATGCCTGTTAGCACCGGATGCATATCATTAATAAATATTCTCAAGAAGGGAACAGTGTCAAAGCTGTTATAATATTCGTGACTGATGAAAAGCAGCGCTCTAAAGCGCTGCTTGCATGTAATGCTCTTGGGCACGTATTATAAAATTATTCGGAATAGAGTTCCGATCGGAATTAATTCTATTTTCCCTGGAAAACACAATAGAAATCTAGGGAATAATTGAACGTTTTCAATTGCGGAATTCTGTATATAATTTCAACCATACCTAATATGTTTCCTGTTTAATCATTACTACAACCTCATATTATAACATTAGAAACGAGAAAATATAATAAAATTTCTTGCAAATTATATTTGATTAGAAATATTTTTTAATAAAACAGCATTCGCGTAATCGATAGAATAGTTTTATAAAATATATTGAGAACTATACATCTTCTTAATTCAAAGATCTAATTTCGAGGAGAAATTAAATCATATTTATTTCTTTATATATATTATTAATTTGTTTGTTGTAGTTGTAAACATAACTTATTTCATTTTTGGTCATATAATTTATTTCCAGATATATGATTATTTATATAATTTAAATTGAATGAAATAAAAGAAAAATTTTCGATATATTTTACAAGTCGGTTCTATTAAATGTAAATATTGTTTTATTGAAACGAATTTCCAGATTAATATATTTTACAAGAATTTTTATTGTGTATTTTCTCACTTCTGACGTTACAATCTGAAATAAAATGGTGAGATAACAGGAGTTTTTATCTTCCCGAAATTTATTTATTCCTCAACAAACATACTATACAATATTTCATTCAATGAAAATTAACCGTCTGAGAAATGTCTAAATTAAAATTTAATCATATCATGTATATTTGACATAAGTATTTTAACTTCTATTAATATATAAGAAACTAAAATTTATAACAATAAATTCGTTGCTTGACACAAAATCATCTTTTATTTAATAAAGATGTTCGTCTACTTTTCAATTAGAAATTAAAATATCGATATTCTTTTAAAAAAACTTATATAAGTTATTTCAAATTAGTCAAAATTATTTAATAGATACTGAAAATATATTAGATTTTAAATTTACCTCTATAAATATAATATTTTAGTTATTTAATAGTATAATTAGTTATATAATAATATTTTAGTTTCGATCGATTTTTTTGTGTCACTTTAAATTAAAAAACCTCTAGTCAGAATCTGAACACAGAAACAAATAAGTATGGCTGCAATATTTCATTCTTTATTGCAAAGTATATAGAAAAGTGCTTATGATGCATACAACACGTGAACATTCAAACCGAATGCAGCCATAAAGTACAACAAACTATTATTCGTAAAAATATATTTTACCTATAACAAAATACCTCGTTGCTAAACAAGATATAATGATAAAAATTTTTATTATTTTACAAGAAAAATGATAGTTGTGTGTCCAATTGTAATGTTTGGCCGTGTTTGTTTAATTCAAGATTATTCTATCAGGAAAAAGTTGAGAGTGATCACAATCCGACTAGTGGATCTTTACTTCAAATAATTACGTATTTCGAATTGTCTTTAGAATATTTCCACCATATTACGAAATAAGAAATATCAACCAATCGACTTGATTTACAAATAATTTGATCACTGCTCGACTAATCGTGAAGAAATAGAATTCAAATGAACCAGTTTAGAATACGAATACAATATCTAAACAAGGCCTAAATATTTCACGGTAGGTTCAGAGACCAATCTTGTCGTCGGGACAGTTCATGCAAAGACAGATACCCGTGCGCACATGCATACGGTTATCTTACGTGACCCTGCCTCGTACCTCGGTCCTTCCTCGAATGTGCGAGAGCCCGATTTCCCCGGAGAATACAGAAACCAATTTCTAGGCTGCCTATTGCATGTGTCGGCTAGGTGTACGCCAGGTAGGAAGGAAGGCAGGCTTGGAGATGCGCGGGTGTTGCGTCCCAAAAGGTAGTTGAAGACGGGCCAATAATACTCGATTCAGATGTTCGCGCGTTTCGATGTGTACATGTATGCAAGCCGCCGAGCCCAGGCCGATCGGTTCGGCAGATGTTCCTCAGCGATCGCGCAGACTGGAATTTGAATGAACAGAACCGGGTAGAAGAGAAAATTCGGAAATTGTATTAAGGCCACGCCACAATGTATTACCGTCAGAGAACTGCTTTAAAGTAGAAGCGGATTTATAGGTATTACATGCTGTATATACGCGGTAGGAAAAATTCAGTGTGAATAAAAAAAGTGCCATTGAATTTTAACAGAAAGATACGAGATGAGTTGTCTAATTTTGACAATGACTTTAATGACTTTGAAGAAAAAAAGAGAAGGGGAGAGAGGGAAAGAAAGATTTGAATAAATTTCACTGCGAATAAGACCTGTTAAATATTAATTGAATAAATGTGCAAATAGTAAATACTATGCTTATTATATACAATATCAATGTGAAATATTAATGAATTGCAAAGCGTATCGTTAATTGTACAAATAATATCATTATTATTATTAATATGTTTCCAAACAATAAAGCTATTTATGACGAAATAAGATGGATGCGTAAATAATTCTCAATTTTTTATTAAAAAAAAGAATTATATCTATGCCGATATATAAGTAGTTTAATATAAGAAAAAGAAATAAAGAAGTATAGCGTTGCTCTATCAATAGCCGAAGAAGTCTAAAAGTTTCAAACCATTTGTGAGAAGTTCTGAAAGTATATGACTAGTTATGAAACGAACAGTGGTATTGATATATAAATATATAGAAATGTCGCAGCGACATGATTTACAGCGAAATGCCGTACTAATGCGAAACAGAAAATAATCGCCTCACGGATTGTAGAAGAAAATATCAAAAAGAAGAGCTTGAAAATATCAAGTATTTTCTGTATCAACATTCGTTCAATTTAAAAATCTGTACTGAATATCATAATAAATTACATGATAATTCATGTTCAAATTCTATAAAAAAGAATGATAATTAATCTTTTTTAACACAAAATTTATTTTAAATATAAGATATCTGTACATAATACAGAGAGTATGAAATTTATAATTTTTTCTTCGATTGAATATACAAATAAATTAACTTCTAAACTTCTAACGTTTAAGATAGCATAAGTATGCAATCATTGGAACACTTAAGTAGAAAATATACAGAATATAAAACATTTTGTACTTTGTTAAAATCAGTTCAGATTAAAATTTCTTGAATTTATAATATATATGTACATATCTGATTATTAATTTAACTTAACTGATTTTATTATATTAATATTTTATAAACTGATTTAATATTTCTCGGTATTAAAATAACATAATTTATAAATAAGTGAATAAATAACATAAAAATAATATAGTTCCCAAAAAATTTAAGTTCTAAGACAAGTAAATAAATGAAAGATGAATTTAATTACATAAACATTAATTTTGTTGGAAGAAATATCCAAAATTCTCCATAATTTATTGATTTTCAAATTGTGTCAAAATATTACATTTGTGTTAATTTTTATTTATCATGTTTCTTTCCAACATATTGTGTTTAAAACCAAAATTTGGATCATTTCGACATGTAAAGTATATTAAATTTGACATATGAATTCCGCAACTCTGTATTTATTACTAATAAATAAATAATTTTCTCCGTATAATACATACATATACTCTATATAATAAAATTAAAACGTAAGCAAATAAAACAAAATCTCCTTTTCTGTTATTTTCCGTGTGCCTAAAAACTTATTTCAACTTTAAAAGAATCTAAATTAAGTAGTAAATGAAAGAAATTTCTGTAAGAATGCAATTTGCACTTACGATTCTAGTGCATAAATCGATATACACTAAAGCAATTGCGAATCATGCACCATCAACAATTGTTCATGCAACAATTGTTCGCCACTAATCAATAGCGATGCAAACGTATAGACGGCAGTGTCAGGCCGGCTCGCGAGGCTTTCAGTCTCGCAACATTATTCCAACGATCTAATGGGAAATTTCGATTATTATGCGCATGCAGCCTAGTTGGAAACCTCGAAATATTTACAGAGTGAGTATACGGACTGGAGCATTCTGATTGCATCGTAAATATCTTCTTCGATTCTCTTAGAATTCCTTTTCCAAATTATAAAATCCCGATAAACTATTCATATATATATGCAACTTCATCAATTACATAAAAAATAATCTTTTATTTTAATATTTGTCTATCTAGCCGGAAGGTATCACAATGAGACCAGGACTTCCCGGACAAAAGGGTGAGCCAGGCATTTCAGGAAATCCCGGTCCTAAAGGCGAAGCTGGAATACCCGGATCCAAAGGCATCAAAGGCGAACCTGGACACAAAGGTATTAAGGGCGATCATGGAAAAGATGGTCCCAGAGGAATTCAGGGTTTCAAAGGTGAACCTGGTGCACCCGGTGCACCTGGATTACCCGGCGCACCTGGAGAAAATGGGCGACCGGCAGAAAAAGGTGATAAGGGTGATACAGGACCTGAAGGAAAACTGGGACCTCCAGGACCACCCGGTCCACCTGGTGTGAGCGGTTCCGGTGGTATAAATGTGGGAGATCTAGGTGAGCAAATTTTTCTTTAAACATAGCAATGACGAATTTTGTCCAATATTTATTCATTTAATCACTTATTTGATTTTCTTTTTTTATGTAATCTTACCTTTTATATAACAAAGTTAACTAAATTTTTTTTATTAACCTAAATTTTTATTAACCTAAATTTTTTTATTAATGTTTTATTAGTCTTCAACGTAATAAAATAAATTTGATATTAATAAAACATTAAGCAAAATAAAATTAAATAAATGATATTATACAATTGTAATCAAAATTGAATCGATGAAACTAAATCTAATTAAGAGAAATAAAATTAAGAGAAATAAATGATATTATAATTGCGTCACATGAAAACATAATACTACATTTATTACTTATGTCTCTGTACTGTTTTATTAATAATTATTTTTAGTAAAAATGGAGATACACATATTACATAAATTTGTAAAAAACTAAAAGGTAAAAGGTAAATTTGATATCTCTCGATTTTCTAGGATATTTTTTACATCAGATATGATTTTACTAGTTAAAGATTTTGGATTATTAATGTTTTTTTTAGATGAAGAAGTGCAATATCTATTGCGTTAAAACGAAGGTAACAAAATTAATATTTGAAATGTTATTTAATCAAGGATTTGGCTCAAAAGGGGACAAGGGTGATAGTGGAGCGCGCGGATACAAGGGTGATAAGGGCACAAAGGGTGAGAAAGGCAATAAGGGTGACGCCGGGCCAGCTGGTATTCCTGGAATAAACGGTATTCAAGGACCTCAAGGAGATAAAGGCGAACCGGGTAAAGACGGAGTATCAGGATTACCTGGCATACCTGGCGCTAAAGGCGAAAGAGGTGAGAGAGGTCCTCCTGGAGCCACTACCGTCGCCAATTCCGGAGACTATATCACCATCAAGGGTGAGAAAGGCGCCGAAGGAAAACGGGGTAGAAGAGGACGACCTGGACCGCCTGGTCCCGTGGGTCCTCCCGGAAAGCCAGGAAATACGGGAGAAATCGGTCTACCAGGATGGATGGTACGTTTTGTATTTTAATTTGTGATCTCACTTTACGTTATAATACTAATCAAATAATTAACTAAATTAATAGATGTGAATAGAATAACAGTAACAATGTGAAACAATGCTAAATATTAGGTGTGGGAAAAAGTTCGTGGCATTTTTCCCGTTAGATGTAACGGGAAAAACGCCACGAACTTTTTCCCACGTCTAATAATATATAATGAAATAATAATAATAATAATAATAATAATAATAATAATAATAATAATAATAATAATAATAATAATATTGTTGATAGTATTTAATATTATTTACAGAGAATATAATTAGTACATAATTATTAATACTATCTTAATATTCAGTATTAACAACATCAGATAAATAGCGTTATTTGGAAATATCTCGCTTCTAAGCAATTTTTCTATCTTTTTCACAATGCCAACCGAAGAACTCGATGAAGGTAAGCTTTTAATCAAACTTTAATCACGAAACAACATAAATTTTGCACAAGCGCTAAATACAGCCTTTTTTTTATTTCTGGAGTGAATATAATTACAAACCTTCTTGTAAAGTTAAGGGCAAATTTAGTAGTCGCAGTTACGAATATTTATTAAACGACAAAGAATATTTATTAAACGTTTAAACGCATATCAAAATTATATCACTACGTGTCACAGCAACCAAATCCCTTGCGCTAATTAAAATGCAAACGAACGATTCATCTGTCACTATCTTCCGCAGGGTCGTCCTGGGACTCCTGGAATTCCGGGAAGTATCGGACCAATGGGACCCAAGGGAGAAAAAGGGGAACCTGGCGCACCGAGTCCTTACGGTGTTTCTGTCGGTGTAAGTATAACTTCTAGTTTCTTGTCGTGGTATCGTCTATGTAAACTTCTCTCGCGCGCTCCAAACTTTACATATAAATCCAAGCGCCTACCAAAAGGCGAAAATAGAGAAGTCAAGCCGAGCTTCCTCTCAAAGTGGAATCTCATGTGAGTGAGATGTGAGTAACCTCGTCAGTCGATCGTCCGCGAACAGGGAGAGCAAGAAAAGGATGCCTTTCAAAGGGAAAAGAAAGGGATGAGAGTGGAAAAGGAGCGGAAATAAAAATAATGGTTTTCACCTCGCGCAGTTTCGGTCTGGCAGATTAAAGTGGCGGGCATATATATCTTTGTGAATAGGACGATGCGGAAGTCTTTGAACAACGGGCGGCGCAACGCGAGTGATGGAAATTAATGCAAGAGTGCGCCTGGCATGCTCCCTTTTTTTTCGCGTCTTCGTCGCTGGATTTATTCGTTGCGCCGAACAGAAATTTTCTCCGCCGCGGCGAACAGAGTTTCGCGAGCTGTCATGGCTGACAACTGACAAATAACGCATGCTGATACATGCGATAGCGCTTCGCTTTTCTGCCTATGTATAACGTATTCACAACCAAACATTGCAGACGAATAACAATCCTTTTAAATATTACAACATCAAGTTACAAAATATGTAAAGTAGACTAGCAATTATGCTGTATGAGAAAACAAACTTACGTAACCTACAATTTATGTGGATATATACAAGAACAAAATATTTTATAAGATAAAATTAATCTTTGTCCGATAAATTTGAAACTAATTTTTCCTTGATTAAAATTTTTAGAAATACTTTATCATAAAATTAAGAATTTTTCATGGATTAAAATTTAAAAATGTATTTACACTTATTTCTTTTAATAAAAAAATTATGAAAAAATTACAGATTTTTCTATATTGTATTTGAAAGTAATACACAAAGTTTGATAGCGATTTAGAACTTGGATAAAAAATTATTTCAATAAGAAATAAACATATTATAAAAATAATTATGATAAAATGAAAAAGTTTTATTTAAACTATAAAATTTTATTGTTAAATATATATATATAAATATTAAGCTTATTGAATTATTTCATATATCTATATATAACATTCATTTATACGGAAATTCCAATTACTTTTTGCAGAAACAATATATATATCCTTAAGAATGTAAAACGTAACTTTGTTTTCTAATTAATTTTTATTTTATTTTGATTGTCCTCCTATTGATTGGATTCCTGTTGAGACCTGAAGAAATTCGACAAGAAAATCGTTGAACAATTTCTAAAATCTTTTTTGATACCTTTGGGACATCCTATCAGAATTTCTTACGGCTATCAGCCAAGAGATCGTAAAGATCTAGTGAATGCAATAAAAAGAAATCTCTTCGACGGAAATTCCATAAAAATACAAAGTACATAGATAAAAATCGCTCAAGATATCCATCATTTTTTTCTAAGGGCATGATACAACATTGATAACGACAAGGATAGATTATTCCTCGAGAAAGAGCGATTACAGTCAAGAGCAACAGGAAATTCCGATATCGCCTTCCCACGATCGAAAGGATGCCTCTCGCGCCTAGCACGTAAATCGTCTTCGCTGTACATTCGTGAAAAAGAACGCAACGAAGAGACGTCGACAGAAAGCCGACGTGATGCGCCTAAGCGATCATTGCATCTCATTCCTCAACGTTTCCGATAAATCAACTGCTCCTACATGTTCTTAGCAATACTTGACTACTTATTGACTCTCTACAAATCTATCTACCTGTCTACCGAAGCGATGCGATGCAGCGAAAAAAGGAAATTGATAATCATAGTTTTATATGGACGAACTTCTGCGAAAATATTGTAACGATCTATTCGCACATTAAATATGATTTTTAAAATATATTTTTAGATCAAAGGCGACAAAGGAGACGACGGTTTTCCTGGAATTCCTGGACAGCCGGGAAGAGAGGGCCAAAAAGGATCTCCAGGACCTCCCGGACCTCCTGGAATACCATCTAAAGGAAATTATCATCCAGTTCCAGGACCTCCGGGTCCTCCCGGACCTCCTGGTCCGCCCGGCTTGTCTTTAATCGGACAGAAAGGAGAACCCGGGATCGGTAGAAGTCACGTTTTCGGAGAAAGAGATTATTATCCCCCTAGGCAAGGTAAAGACATTAAGATATTACAAAGTCGACAGTTATTACAGTTTGATAGTACTTGAGTGACAGAGCATTTCGATAACAAAATTAAAAATATGACTATGTGAACCTCAGCTGTTGTTAGTGCATAAATTATTCATAAGACGATAAGATATAATTTGCGAACAGTTGGAATGTACTTATCAAATAAAGTTAACTGCAGACGTTTCGACTCTGAATTTGTACAATGCGATAATTGGTGAGGTCGAGTACAAACTTTGTAGACTGCAAGTTAACTTCATTTGATAAGTACATTACAATTGTTTGTGAACTGTATCTTATCGCCTTATAAATATATCTAATTTATGCACTAACAACCGTAGAAATTCACACAGGCATTTTACTTGCACGAGATTTATTGTTGGAGCCATAAACATTATTAATTTAATTTATTTTAATTTAAAATACGAATTATAAATTATTATATTAAGAATAAATTACATTTAATTTTAATTGAATTTGATTTTATTCAATATCATACATTAATTGAACATTTAATAATATAAATAATATAAATTAACAATTAGTCAATTAGTTTAATTAATAATAATTTTTTATTAAACTATTCAAAGTGCTTTAACAAATCCCCGTTTTATCGAGCATGCTCTTTATATTTATTAAATAACAAAATTAAATTTCACACTCGCACACCCGTAAGGAGCCAGAAGTAGTCTAGACGAATTGAAAGCTCTACGTGAACTCAAGCAACTGAAAGAACTGAAAGAGCAATTAGGTAAAATTTATTATCTAGTATGATATTAAAACGAATATGTACCAGAATCGTTATTCCTTCGAATGCTTTATAAAATATTTTTCATTAACTGCATATTAACATCGATATTCTTACATTTTTAAATCTTGAAAAATTATTTTCAAGGTGTTGTTACTACTGCTACAAGGGGACCTTTAGAAAGTACAACGAAAATTGTGCCAGGAGCTGTTACGTTCCAAAACACAGAAGCCATGACAAAAGTAAAATTCTTTATAATTGACAATAACTTCTTCATGTGTGTGTAAATTTAATTTTAATACTCTTGTTTTACATTTACAGATGTCTAGTGTTAGTCCAGTTGGAACCCTGGCTTACATTATAGACGAACAAGCTTTACTAGTCAGAGTTAATAATGGATGGCAATACATTGCAGTCAGTATTAAAGAACTGCATCTCTTATAAGTTCATAGAATACTATAATTGTATTAAAACCAAACTTCTTTTAATCTTCCTCCTCAGCTCGGGTCACTTTTGCCTATCACAACGCCAGCACCACCAACGACATCACCACCACCAGCAAATCCTCCTTTTGAAGCATCCAACTTAATTAACCAGATACCCGTGAAAGCCGACGGAACAGGGGTAAGTTGATGACTTATTTCACGATATACACGTTGTAAAAATTAAACGTATTAATACCAAATTTGCAATTTTTTCCATGCAATGCAGTGGTACCCGCGGATGGTGAGAATTGTAAAAATATATTTGATTGTGACTTTTTTAGTTCATTTGTTTGCAATACATTTCACTTTTTTTTTAATTGGTGTGCACAAATAAAAAATATAATGTTTTAATTAAATTTTTTGTAAATTTATCTTTAATTAAAAATATAAAAATGTGCACGCTATTATTATGATTGGAAATATTTATTCATGCGAATTATGTTTTTTAGTTGAGGATGGCTGCGTTAAATGAACCGTTCACCGGAGATATGCACGGTATACGAGGAGCAGACTACGCTTGTTATCGACAAGCAAGGCGAGCAGGCTTAAGAGGTACCTTCCGCGCTTTTCTCAGTTCTCGAGTTCAAAATGTCGATAGCATTGTCAGATTAGGAGACCGAGATCTTCCCATAGTTAACATAAAGGTAATTAGGAATAATATCCATTACCATGATGATCATTGCTAAAAATCAAATATTTTTTACTAATAATCCGGCGAAATGTAGGGCGACGTGCTATTCAACTCTTGGAAAGAAATGTTCAATGGAAATGGGGCGTACTTCTCTCAGAATCCCAGAATCTACAGCTTCAATGGAAAGAACATCCTTACTGACTTTGCATGGTGAGTATAGAAAAAGTATACACATATTAAATATAAAAGAAAATATATTGATTTTACTGCATAAAAGAAAAAAAATATATATATATATATAAAACCCTCAAATATATAAATTGTAACGTAAACTGTATATTGATCCATTAATTTTGAAATGATCAACTAAAATTCGCGAACAATATTACTTATTATTAATCACTACTCATTAATTAAAAAATGTATGTATAATATGTATAATATGTTACATACACTTATATGCAATGTTACACACACTTATATGCAAATTCAATCAATGAATGATTTTATTATATTGGTCACACAAGGAATCTTTATAAATAAGGATCTAGTATATAAGTACTTATAAGATATTCTGTTTGAAAGAATCTTATTAACTAATAAAATAAAATAAATAAATTGAAAATCAGATTAACAAAAATTATATGTAAAATTATGTATTGGTCGAAAACTTTGGCACTGTATATAACGATATATTTCTTTATTATTTCCTTCATATCATGAAATTAAAATTGTTCTAATTACAGGCCCGAGAAAGTTGCGTGGCACGGTTCTCACAAACTCGGCGACCGAGCCATGGACACTTATTGCGACGCCTGGCACTCTAGCAGCTCGGATCGTTATGGATTAGGCTCGCCGTTGACCGGCGGTCGACTGTTAGAACAAGTACGATACTCGTGCGACAATAAATTCGCGCTGCTCTGCATCGAGGTGACGAGCGAGCTGGTGAGGAGACGACGGAATGCCGACAATCGGCTAGATGACGACGTCGAGATGTCGGAGAATGATTATATGGAGTATTTGGAGGAGTTCATGCAATACTGAATACTCGCACCTTCGACCATCCTTTCGCAACGCGAAAATCGAATCGTTATGTAAATAGAATGCAGATGTGTGCGTGCTGCGTTTCTTCGCGCGACATATATAATATATATATATATATATATATTATATTATATATATATATTATATATAAATATATATATATAAGAAAATCCCACGTTCGAGTAATAATTCATATCGATCGATAAATATACATATCGTGAAGTCATGCGAACCATCGCGAACAGCGTCACGTTTCATCTTTCGCGTTCCCGAGATCTCGAAACTGTCTTCGATTCCAAAGGTATAATTATTGTACTTTCGCCACGAGCCACCTAGCCATCCGCTTCAGTCGCATCTGAGTTCTCTCTTCTCTCGATCTTTCTTAAAGATAAAAAAGAAGACTGATCGTCTAAATACTCGTCAGTGTTTCGTCGGAATGCATATTCGCACCGAGTATTTTCCCTTTTATCAGTCGCTTGCAAAAGTTTCGAGCGAGCGTTCGAGATCTTTCAAGAAAGTTCTACCGCGGTTCGTTAAACGTTTCCCCTCATCACGATAAACGTCCAAAAATACTTGTGGATCGCCAAATGAGCGACGCGAACGCAGACAACGTGTGCAAGTCTCGCTCAAGCCCGTGTTTATAGCGCACTTTAAATGCTAAAAGCGGCTGCCTAGTTTTATCTTTTCTTCTCAACAAGTATTATATATTAGACGATGTCTACTCAGCCTACTCTTGAATTATTCAAAAGCCAGAAGATGCAGGCAAACAATTTTTGTAACTAAATCCCTATATCAAAAGCATCATCGCAAAAATTGAAGACCTGAATATGAAATCGTAGCAATTTTAAAATAAAAATTTTCAGAAAACAGAAAAATCTAAGATTTAATCATTTTTCTATTTTTTAATGTTCACCTTTAATTTTTTCGTTTTTAATTTATATTGAAAAATTCACACATTTTTCAAGATATATCATATCGCTCTCTTACTTCAAAAGTGAGTTTCATAATTCAAAAAGTTAAATTTTCCAGAAAAGAGAAAGAACTATTTTCCAACTTGAAAATCGGCAAAAAATAATATCGGCAAAAAATATTTTTAATGGCATGATTAAATATCATATTACCATTTTAATAATTAAAAATCACCTTTTTTAAATTGTAACAATTTTGACGATTTTTTTTCTATTATCTATTTCAAGTTGTGAAGATCTGAACTATTTTTTAAATAAAATTAATTTGACAATTTAATTTATTTTATTTCATTTAATAATAAGTTAATAAGTATTATTTCATTAAATAAATATTAATATTAAATATATATATTTAATATATATTATGTTAAATACATATATTTAATATATATTAATATTAAATTATTATATTTAACTTAATTTAATTTATTTATTTTAACAATTTTTTAATGACGATTAGATGAGTGATAGAATAATATTTACTTTATTCATTCAATAACTCGAAAATCGCGTTTATTAAGTCGTATCATTTTTGAAATAAAGGAGTGATAGACATTGTTCCAACTACTTGAAAAATGAATATTACTTGAAAAAAATTATAATAAATAAGCATAGAGCGTAGACCATAATTTATATTTCAGATATGTATTTATAGATTTCTCCATATAAAAGAAAATTTATATCTTTGTATTACATTCTTTTATGAATCAAAGAATCTTAATTTTTCATTCTTCTGGATTTAACGTCATTTTAAATTCAGATCTCAAACTTTTCTTGTTTCTAATAATCTAATATAAAATAGCAGGCGTATTTATATGAACTTTCAAGCGGTTGAAATCGAAATAGTTACACTGCAAATATCGAAATAATGTAAGTGCGCTGGGAATGCGGGCTGTATCATTTAGGGGAGTAAATAACACTGCCCTAACACTGCCCTAAATAAACCTACATGAAGTTCGTATCCGCGATCAAATTGCATTTACATTTTAGCTGATACATATTGAGTGTGTATGTTAGATGTAAGAGGCACAGCGATTAAGAAGTTTTCAGACGAGTCGCTTGGCTCACTGTCGAAACTATCGTTTATGCTCCGTGTATCTTGCGAGTCACTAAGGAAGAACTTACTTTGAGTCATACATTAATCGCGCCTTAAGAATAATCAGTTGTTTTAAATTTGAGGAATTATCTTTGAAGAATTGTTATTGAGTTTTTCACAAAAATTCTCAAAAATTTAAAGAAACTAGAAATTAATTATTAAGAAAAGACTAAAAAATAAAGCTTATATCTTTAATTATATTAAATTCCTTGCTGTACTTATTTATTTCTTTTTAATTTAATTTATTTTTAATTAACAGCTTCAATATTATTGCGTTTAAAGCACAGCATTGTATTTTTAAATTCTACACTTGACTTCTGTATTTACAACATGATTAATTTAAGACATACTGTGTAATGTCATCAAACCTATGCACACATGTGAATAAGTAACGTTTACCAAAGTTTTTCAACAAGTATTATAATACTTTTGCATACATATCTCTGGTATTCACTTATAATTTTTTTCTCTGCTCCATAAGATTTATGTTTCTGATCCTTGAATTACACCGAGCATAAATCAGATCTAAGTCAATGTCTATAACTCGAAGATATACCGTTAATATTAACATAATTTATTACATTTATGTAGAGATTGATCGTGAGACCAATAGATATGTATATTTAGGTTGTCAGCAAGCTTGGTGAATATTTCTTAGGTACATAAACTTTTTTAAGTATTGTCAATAGTAATTCGTGATGTATTCAATGTACAATCGATTGTCCTTCGATATAGTTTGCACCGAAAACGTTTTATTTCCAAATTTTATATTATTTGTACACTTTATTATTGTCTTTCTAAATAAAATATGAAAAGGAGTTTCTCGAGTCATGTCTCCTTTCTTTTGCTTCTATTATACATATAAAAACAGTGCACATAAATTATAGATATGTACATCTTTTAATTATATACAATAGTACATAATATTAAATTATTAGGTTTTTAAATCAAAATAGAAATAAGAAAATTTTAATAATCATCAATAAGAAATTGAATATATTTTATTACATGAAATTATTATTTTCATTATTTCTCTCTTCTATTTAATTTAATTCTAAATTAACTATTAATAAACATTAGCTAATTAATGTTCATCGATTCGATTGCTACAGACAAAACTTAGTTTTTTATTAATATTTTTACAATTTTATTTTATATAAAGATTTATATAAGTATTTTTTCAATTTTTGTTCTATATATTAATAAGCAGAATGAAGTATTAATCAAATGTTAATATAGAAAAAAATAATAATTTTTATAATTTATTTTATTTAAAAATTATATTTCTCAATTAATCAATTAACTCAATTATCTCATTAACTTTAAAATATTTTTCATTATACACATAATAAAATACACATAATAAAATACACATGTTAGGTATCTCATAAGATTTGTTCGTGCCGCACTCCAACATGGTTCAATATGTTCCTATTCACTCTAACAAACGCGTTTGAGTAGGAGCTACAGTTAGAGGAAGTAGGAGCATGTTGGAGCATGCGAGACGCGAACCTCTAAAAAGAAGACTTCTTACCTTGAATCCTTATTATAGACCATGGAAGGCTGCCAATGTCCTATCCCATCTCCGAACAGATTATAACAAATTTTCCATTAATTATAAGCAGAATGCACATAATGGTATATGGGATTGTCATGTCTGAATCATAAAAAAAAAAAAGAGTAAGTACCTTTTTCAAAAAATGATTCGAGAAGGAAAAAGGAGTGTATAATTTTTTTTATGCGTTAAATGTAGGTATTTAATAAAATAAAATTTTCTAACAATTCTTATTTATAATGCTATTAGAAATATAAAATTTGAATTAATAAAATTAATAAATTAAGTAGAATTAAGTTTTACAATCACAAAAAGAATTAATACACGAACTCTCTAAATTCTTTTAGCGTAGATGTCTCACTCTAAAAAGTGAAAATTGAGTCAGTCTTGAAAAAAAGTGATTCAATTTTCAATCATCAAGGCTACATATTATGCGTCGTCTATTATATGCGGAGTAAGTTTGGTGTAAAAAATAAAATAAGAAATTAATCATAATTATTTGATTATTCTTTTCACTTCGACTATGATGGTCAATTTCATCATCTTACTTACAACAACAGTACAATTATAGAAGTGCATTCCTTTGCAGGAGAGGAGAAAGAGTGAGAGTCGCTTCGTGTGGAAAGTCGAAATCTATGTATAACAATACAATTGTAGACCTCATTTTGCCTCTGTGACAATTTCCTAACCTCAATAGTCATCACTTTAATATCTCGGCACTTTTTTCTATCAGATTCTTTCGTTTCAAAAACGTGTTGAAGCCTAATTTTATTGATTTTTAAGCTGCGGCATCTATTCTGTATAAATAATTACCCTTATATTGAATAGTTCATTCCGCATATTAATTATAGACGACGCAAGCTTATACAAATGTATACTTCAAAATGTCCTGTGCGAGGAAAATTTTACTCAAAATATATAGTATACGTAATGTATATTGAATAAAATTTTTTGGAGTTTTGGATGTATATAAATTTAACTGTAAAAGTACGGGGCCCGCACAATAAAAGGAACAGGGAACAAGAATTTCAACCTATTAGAATTCAACTTATCAGAAACTATATATTCCACATTAATGCATGATTTCTGATAGATTGAAATTTTTCTTTCTCTGTTCTCTGTTCCTTTTATTGTGCGGAGTCCCTAAGACTTTACTGTTCCGAGTGAAATTTTGCCCGACGAAATTTTTCACCGACGTAGATTAATTTTAATCTCGGTTCAACTTACTCTTCGTCTTTTTCTAATTCTAAAGATAAGAATCGAGATTAAAATTAATTTACGTTGATAGAAATAAGCATAAAAGAATATGGCCAATAATCTTAAAACGACGAACCAAATTACGGACACACCATTTTAATGGAAGAAAGATTTGCTAATTTTCGATTCTTTCGGAAAAACATCGAGTCGTTCTTGCGTATCTTACGGCATTAGAATCTATACTTATATACGCGAACTAATTTGAACTTACGACGCGTTGCATCGGCAGTCAATTATGATCGACGAAAGAAGATTATGAATGACACCGATTGCAATAACTGACACTCCAGTGATCCTCTGTCATCTCGAGCAACGTTCGCGATTAAAATACACACTCTAAACGCATCTTATATGAGCAAAATTCGCAGTTAATCATAGAACAACGCGCCATCGCATCCAAACCATTGCACTATCGAAAGTGTCATGGCAGCCAAGTTTGGGCGCGCAAACGCCGCAACTTTCAATTGTTTCGCGCGCTATCAAGATCAGGGCTACCACAAGCAGAAATGCAAATTGTGCACTGCACAGTGGCGCGTTAACAAGGTGACCAAATTAAATTTTAAAAATCAATAACGATTTCTATAACTATTGCATATGTTCGCTTTTATTAGATTCAAATCTTTCCGAAATGTGTTCTGTACATCGAATACAAAGACATTTATATTCGAAATCTGAATCGAATAATTGTTTATTTCTTGACTCAAATCTTTCCATACAGTGCAATATCACCAACGAGATACTATTAAATTGGATTTTTTTCGGCGGTAAAAAAGGGTCCCAAGAACCTCGAGATAATTGAAGAACGCTGACATTATCGACAATTGATACAAATTTATTATTATTAACATAAATATTTGGCTCAAACATTATTAAATTCATAATTTTTTTATTACATAAATGTTCCATAAATAAATATGCATACTTGTAAAGTTATAATACTCTATATATTGCAGAAAAATTACAATTTTTTCTCTATGATTATCATCTCTGTTGATAATCAAACTTTGACAATAATACTAAAATTACAATTTTAAAGAAAAATCGAGTATTATTGAGTTGAATATAAATGCATAATTACGTACTTTATTAAACTAATAAATCATCTAAAATTAGTACAATATTATCAGTTTTTAACTCTTAATCACTTTAATATTCATAAAGACACAAACTCCTATAAGGATATTTTTAATAGTCAGTGACCATATTAGCCATTATTTTAGTCAGAATTTCGATCATATTTTTGTTAAAGCGAAAATGTGAAAAGTGAAAAATTGTTCTTATGTATATATATATATATATATATATATTAACTTCAATGATGAAAATTTGCACTTCCACCTAGAGAAAAAAGTTACAATATTCTGGTACAAAAATGAAAAATTGCGCCTTTCTTAAAAATATTTAAAACATTATTTAGGAATAGCTTATTTACAAAATTGTAGATAAAAATATTAAGAAAAGCAGCAAAATCTCTTTTGCACAAAGGCGCCTTATCAGCCGAAGTCCTAATCTAATTGAAAAATGAATAATTAAAATTCACGACGAGAATGAAATATTTTCTGTTTTACTAAGTCACAATAAATAACAATATTTTGTTTAACATTTTTATAAGATTATGAGATTTTACATACAAAGGATAAAAAAGATGTAAGGAAGGATAAAATAGATTTTCGATTCAAATTTTAACGTGGTGCGTTATGTTATTGCAATATATAATTAGATACAACTATCATGATGAAAGAATAGTTCAATACTACACATAAAGCATTATAATGTTGATATGTATGCATATTTCTTTTATTTTTATATTTATAGCCCATGAATTTTTATAAATATAAATATCATTCGTCTTATTCCTTTTTTTCGGTTGTATAATCTCTCTTTCTCTCTCTCTCTCT